>NC_056731.1:1562638702-1562708702 GCF_019279795.1 Protopterus annectens | reverse complement strand
TACCTGGCAGTTCCATCCTTAGCATCCTTTTCCAAATATACCCAGCATCCCTCCTCAGCACATGTCCAAACCAATGCAATCTCGCCTCTCTTGCTTTGTCTCCAAACTGTCCAACCTGAGCTGACCCTCTAATATACTGATTCCTAATCCTCTCCATCCTAGTCACACCCAGTGCAAATCTTACCATCTTTAACACTGCCACATCCAGCTCTGACTCCTGCCTTTTCATCAATGCCACCGTCTCCAACCCATATAACATAGCTGGTCTCATTACCCACTTGTAGACCTTCCCTTTCACTCTTACTGGTACCCATCTGTCACAAATCACCCCTGACACTCTTCTCCACCCATTCCACCCTGCCTGTACTCTCTTCTTCACCTCTCTTCCACACTCACCATTACTCTGAACTGTTGATCCCAAGTACTTAAACTCATCCACCTGTACCAACTCTACTCCCTGCATCCTCACCATTCCTCTACCCTCCCTCACATTTACACACATATATTCTATTTTAGTCCTGCTGACCTTCATTCCACCACTCTAAAGCATATCTCCACCTCTCCAGGGTCTCCTCTACCTGGTCCCTACTCTCACTACATATCACAATGTTATCTGCAAACATCATAGTCCACTGGGTTTCCTGTCTGATCTCATCTGTCAACCTGTCCATCACCACTGCAAATAAGAAGGGGCTCAGAGCTGATCCTTGATGTAATACCATCTCCACCTTAAATGTATCTGTCACTCCCACCGCAGTCCTCACCAATGTCACACTACCCTCAAACATATCCTGTACCACTCTTACATACTTCTTTGCCACTCCTGACTTCCTTATACAATACCACAACTCCTCTCTAGGCACCCTGTCATATGCTTTCTTTAAGGCCACAAAGACACAATGCAACTCCTTCTGACCTTCTCTGTATTTCTCCAACAACACTCTCAGAGCAAATATTGCATCTGTAGTGCTCTTTCCTGGCATGAAACCATACTGCTGATCACTAATCATCACCTCCCTTCTTAACCTAGCTTCCACTGCTCTTTCCAATAACTTCAAGCTGTGACTGATCAGTTGCATCCATCTGTAGTTACTGCAGCTCTGCACATCACCCTTATTCTTAAATATAGGTATCAAAACACTTTTCCTCCACTTCTCAGGCATCCTCTGACTTTCCAAAATTTCATTAAACAATCTGGTTAAAAATTCCACTGCCATTTCACCTAAGCACCTCCATGCTTCCACTGGTATGTCATCTGGGCCAACAGCCTTTCCATTCTTCATCATCTTCATAGCTGTCCTTACTTCCTCCTTGCTAATCTGTTTCACTTCCTGATTCACTATCCCCACATCATCCAACCTTCTTCCTCTCTCATTCTCCTCATTCATCAGCCCTTCAAAGTACTCTTTCCATCTACTCAACACACTCTCTTCACTTGTGAGTACATTTCCCTTACTATCCTTTATCACCCTTACCTGCTGCCCATCTTTCCCAGCTCTGTCCCTCTGCCTAGCCAATCGGTACAGGTCCTTTTCTCCCTCTTTAGTGTCCAATCTCTCATACAGCTCTCCATATGCCTTATTCTTAGCCTTTGCCACCTCTCTCTTTGCCATGTGTCTCATCTCCTTATACTCATATCTACTTTCTTCATCTCTTTGACATTCCCACTTCTTCTTCACCAGCCTCTTCCTCTGTATACTCTCCTGTACTTCCTCATTCCACCACCAGGTCTCCTTGTCCTCCTTCCTCTGTTCAGATGTCACACCAAGCACCTTTCTAGCAGTCTCCCTTACTAGCTCTGCTGTAGTTACCCAGTATTCAGTAACTCTTCACTGCCTCCCAGTGACTGTCTTAACTCTTCCCTGAACTCCACCTCACAATCACCATTTTTTAACTTCCACCGTTTAATCCTTGGCACTGCTTTCACACTCTTCCTCCTCTTCTTGATCACCAACTTCATCCTACAGACCACCATTCTACGCTGCTTAACTACACTTTCCCCTGTCACCACTTTACAGTCTCCAATCTCCTTCAGACTGGCCCTCCTACATAGGATATAATCCACTTGTGTGCATCTTCCTCCACTCTTGTACGTCACCCTATGCTCCTCCCTCTTCTTAAAATACATCTTCACCACAGCCATGTCCATCCTTTTCGCAAAATCCACAATCATCTGACATTCTGCATTCCTCTTCTTAGCACCATACCTACCCATTATTTCCCCATCCCCTCTGTTCACTTCACCAACATGCCCACTGAGGTCAGCTCCAATCACTAATCTCTCACCCTTGGGTAAATTCACCACCACTTCATCCAACTCACTCCAAAATTTTTCTTTCTCATCCATCGCACACCCAACTTGTGGAGGATATGCACTAACAACATTCACCATTACACCATCAATTTCAAGCTTCATAAACATCACAATAGCAGACACTCTCTTCACCTCCAAAACACTCTTGGCATACTGTTCCTTTAGGATAACCACTACCCCATTTCTCCTGCCATCCACACCATGATAGAACAATTTGAATCTGTCTCCTATACACCTGGCCTTACTTCCCTTCCATCTGGTCTCTTGCACGCACAATATATCAACCTTCCTTCTCTCCATCATATCAGCTAGCTCTCTCCCTATACCAGTCATACTGCCAACATTCAAAGTTCCTACCCTCACTACTACACTCATAACCTTCCTCCTCTCTTCCTGCCTTCAGGCATGCCTTCCCCCTCCTCTTCTCCTTCGGCCAACAGTAGCCCAATTTCCGCCAGCAGCCTGTTGGCTAACAGTACTAGTGGTGGTCATTATTAACCCGGGCCTCGACCGATCCGGTATGGAAATATGAAATGTTCTCCTCATAAGTAATTTGGCAGAGCTTTTACGCCAGATGCCCTTCCTGACGCAACCCTCTCCATTTATCTGGGCTTGGGACCGGCACAAAGAAATACACTGGCTTGTGCATCCCCATTGGCTGGGTTACTATATATATATATATATATATATATATATATATATATATATATATATATATATATATATATATATATATATATATATATATATATATATATATATATATATATATATATATATATATATATATATATATATATATATATATATATATATATATATATATATATGCACATATATACATGCATTTGCCTAAATCGACACATATATGTGTCTGCACCTATATGTCGAGATATACACAGCACGTTAAATATGTGTACGCAGATATATATCTATGTAGGTATATACGGACATAGTTATATATATGTTAGCAGATATATATATATATATATATATATATATATATATATATATATATATATATATATATATATATATATATATATATATATATATATATATATATATATATATAGGTATATATGGCCATACATCTGTAGATAGCAATGGCAGATTAACAAATACACATATGTCCACATGCACCGTTAATGAGGTTGAGAGGCCCCACACACTATATGTCTCGTACGAATAGGCATCCCCCCCACAGCCAAAGATGTGCACCCTGCAATACACTACCAAGTACAGCATGCCTCCCATAGGACATGTAATATGTGGAAGCCATCAACATCCCCAAGATACAGATACACAGACACAGATATGCAGATACAGATATATATATATATATATATATATATATATATATATATATATATATATATATATATATATACACACATGTGACTACACACACGCAGATCTATGTCAGTATGATGCATATGTAGAAGGTGCACACAATATGGAACAGACACTATGCCTACAGTTAACACCTGAACAACTGGACTCTGTATGGACCACCCATACAAATGTCAGTCTTTGCCTACAACATATACCCATAGAAAGGTCATAGGAAAGACGCCACACACAGGTTTGCAAAAATGGGAAACCTTTAATTGTGTACTATTACAGTTCTATATGTCATGTCATATAGCTGTTCAGACACTGACAACCATGTAAACAGAGTACTGCAACTGTGAAACAGTTACACTAATACAGTAGTCTGGAAAGGTTCACAGCTGTTGCTGTCCAGGCCACGCCCTTCAAATTGTACATTTGTAAAGACAGCCTGGGCCACAGGATACCAAACAATCAGCAGTATGTACTGCAGGTGTGTAGTTCAGCAGCCTCTATCTGCACTCTGTACAAATTCAGTAGGTGGTAAAAACGTTATGTGATCGAGTGGGTTGTAACTGGTACATAACAAGGCATAACTGACACCATCACAAGCACACCGACAAAAAGAACAGTCTGTATGGCAGGAGGCAGTAGGCTTGCAGTACCCCAATTCATGTAAGTAATGTAAATATAGGTGAAGTATACGGTACTGTACATCCAGATACCATGCGGCAACTCAACCCTGATACCCCCACATTTTGTAACAGCCTAGGTCATTTATGGTGCTCCCCACCTAGACTCAATAATACAGGCCCATATACCACTGTTACATACACTGGCCTCTAGAGTGCATAAGGGCACACATGCATTGTGTAGGTGACGCCCACACATATATGGCCTCAGCCCCACTGTATGTGTGGGGGATACAACAGCAGTGGACTAATGGCAGCAATGGCAGTGTGATATACTCACAGCCCACTACAGAACAACCTCCAACAGCATGACATATGTGCAAATCTTGGTATGTAGATGGAGGACAGAGGCTGGAGCACATGCACATATGTGGAACAGTGTTGCCATACAATAAGCAAGGTGCTGGTGTTACAGGATAGTCTGCAATGTACCTTTAGTTAGGGAATTGAGGTTTAAAACAGAAATGGATGTAGCCATGTACTGACAGCATGCAACACACACACTGTCAGTGTAATATCTGACACAGGACCTGTGTGGTGGATGGACAACACATGATAGGCATACCTCTGTCCAGCAAGAGGATAGGCCCACAGTAATGAGCTATGCAGACAGACTGCATTCCAAAGTAAACTAGTATGTATACACACACACACCCTGTAACACCAGTACTATACAAAGCATATCGCCACTCTACTCACAGTCTGTCTGTAGTTCCTGATCCTCCTACAAATATGTGGCTGCCCTGAGTGTGCAGGTTCTCCTGTAAGAGGTATTGCTACCTGCTGTCTGTAACACTGATGCCCACACACAGGAAGGATGTCCATCACACAGGAAATGTAAAGGGACCACATCCACATGATGTATATATATATATATATATATATATATATATATATATATATATATATATATATATATGGCTATCTGGATAAGTATATGTACATATATTTCCACCACATGTCCTGGACATGGAGTGTAGCCCTACCCCAGCCTTTATAGTCCCAAAGTCGTAGTGCAAGGGGATGTCAGGTATGTATAGTAGGTATATTACTAGACTATTGCTACCGTCATTGGGATTGTCTTCACAGACATTATGTGTGTGGAAGGTCACATCTGCTTATACCATGTGTGCCACTGGCTACTGACAGACATCCTAAGGAAATCATTGTAAAGTACCGCTGCTAGCATGTAATGCCCCTGAGGAGTACAGCAGAGCTATTGGCCAATATATGTGGAACTTTGGACACACCCTGTACAGTCCAGAGGTATACACATAATCCCTTAGTGTACACATGTGTACCAGTCCTGACAATATGGATGTAGACAGCCATGTAGATGGGTATAGCACATAATGACTGGTATACATATGCCACCATAGGTTTTGGATTCACACACTCCTGTCTGGCCTGACACATAATGACTGCTGGTACAGGGGTTCCATGGACACATACTACCCACTAGATATTGACATACATCTGTACAGCATCCCACTACTCTGTCGGATATACATGACTTTTAAGGGGGGCCCGGCAGTGGTACATCTCTCAAGTATCTGTACATGACATCTCACTGGGTAAGTACACTAAGCTGCTAGGCATGTAACAATGCACTGTGCAGGCTACAGGCAGACTGGATCAACACTGACCAACATCTCTTATGGGGGAATGCACGTGTACCTGCATGTATAGCAGGCTCAACAGCCATGTCACAGCACAGGGTGAGATACACCAGTGTAGAAGTGCATAACCACAACCAATGTGAACACAGCCACAGCCACATATGGTAAGCTAGCATAATATTACAGTATATGGACTATCTGTTCTGCACCATCCTTATATGTGCCACTCACAGAATGACCCACCATATACTGGGCTGCTACACAGTTTGGTATGATGGCTGTCATGGTATGAGACATGTGTGTGTATATGGCCCTACAAATATGTATGCTAAAATGGTACCATACAATGGGGCAGCATGTAACATCAGATAGAAGGGAGCTAGAACAATGACATCTACCACAGTCTGTACAAAGGTTAAAGTACATATTAACAATACACACACTGCTGACATTCACCATCACTTCATAGACCTCAGTACTGTACAAACATCCACAGAATGTCCAGGTTATGTCACGAAATATAACCCCTACTGTACATGGCATGTGTAGCAGTCTGATATATCACTGGCTTGTTATCAGATATGATGACACTATTTATGGTGTACAGCACAGATGCACCACTTCATGCACAACATATGTACAAAGGTTGACAGAGGTGTGGGTGACAGCACATACACAGGGCCAGTATAGACATGTTGCTGTGATAACCTCATAAATTTACCATTGTAACAGGGTTTGTTGCAACATATGTCCTATGAGGGATATGAAGTCAGTAACTGTCACAGCCTTCAACATCTACAGACTGCAATCCTCACACTACCTTCTGCATTTCACAGATAGATGCACCATGGTTAACACATGAAACCAAAGGCACAACACTGCCCAGTCTGCAGATGACCCTGCAGATGGGGATTCCTCATATATATGGAACTGACATGGCAGGTATTGCAACATGTACGACAGGCATATCCAGACAAACACTGTTAAACCAACATTACTCCAAATGCAGTATAGCAACATTTACAGTCTGTAGTCAGGTCAGGCACATCCTCCTCCTGTTTGTTGCCCTCTTTCCACAGTGTATGTTGTTAGAGGTAAATCCCCAATCCATCTGAGATGCTATTTGCCAAACAACAGATCTAGTTCCTGCTCACAGTGACTGAAAAGGGCCAACACCACTGTGATGTTCCTAGGTATTGGAGTGTGTTTCCATGCAATTGGCTGTGGGAATGTTAGCACAGCTGTTCCACATGCAATCAGCTAGGGGAGGACTGCAATTCGTGCAGACGCCATCAACTGATCATGAGCATCACTTAAAATACACATGCTGCTGGCTTAGCAAAGCAGGTGTAGGCCTCCAGATCCACCTGAGAGGGAGTGGGGGAGGCAGACAGAGGCAAATACATGCCAGGGAGGGGTGGGAGAGTAAAACTGAAGCATGTTTGTGTCACACACCTACCAGCACAGGGTATCAAACCCCTGGCAACTATGTAGTGCTATCACAGTTTGATGCAGTTATTGGATGCACCACATGGTTTACCTGCTGTGCAGCACTCAGAACATATATGTGATGGTGAGTGACATGTGCAACAGGGATACAGTAGATATACGGTAGGTGACGTACACGTGCCTGTCTGCATGAATAGGTGCCAGCGTCAACACAGGCACACTCACACAGGGATGCACACACATTGACACACTTGGCATGGCCAGGAGTGCAACTCATCATTAGTGGGATTGCCACAAGACATCAATGTGCAGGTATCACATGAACCACATGGGTCATACAGAGGTCATATGGGTAAAGGGTATGAGGAGGTGTCAGACATCAGAAAGCATGCTTCAGTATGCCCTGGGAGGTTGTAGTGAGTGTGGATGTGAACATACGCACCATACAACACACACACACAAACACACAGGGTGCCAGTTCTAACATGCATGGGTGCATGTCTGCACAGGTGTGTGGTGGGCAACTGTGCTAGCAGGCTATACAAGGGTAGGCAATGGATATGCCTTGGCATCAGACCACATGACAATGGTCAGTATTGTGGCTCAGGTCTGTAGTTCCTGCATTTGCCCACACAGGTGGGTATTGTATCCCCCATCCAGTCACCTGGGTGACTATTTTGTGTGGCCAATGCTGTACATCACTTGCCATGTATGTGTTCCTTAGTCCATGACATGGATGGTGTCTAGGTTCTGCACACCTCCCACATGCATGTGCAGTGATATGTGGAACTGTACCTGGGGTGTCTGGCCCATGTTGTGAACACAGATTATCATCAGATGTGCCAGTCTTGCCCACCTGTGGTAGGAACTGGTAATGGGCAGCAGGTTTACCCTGCACCTACATTGATAGCATGCTAATAGCATTATCTGATGTCAGTGTCATCTGTCCATACAGGGCATGTTCTCAGGCATGGTATGTCCATTGTGAGTCACATGTGAAGGCACCACAGGTGGTACAGGTGTCCATCGGGGAACATGGTGGAGGTGGACTTTCTACATGTACATGCATATTGGACAGATAGGTAGGGTGACATGCCCTCTATAGCCCACTGCTATCACTGCATACTTACTATTAGTGGCCAATATGCAGTGTACTACCCACATATTGGCTGTTGCCTAGGCATGTGTGTGCATACGAAACATGGGTTGACTGTGTGCTCTGGGTAATAGTGGGGTTGCTAACTGTGATTGGCTGGCCCTGATGTCACATGTATGGATATGGCTTTGCACCCCAGCCTTTCAGCTATTTTACATCTGTTATCCCTGTAATGTTGACATTGTGATATATAGTAGAGCCACCATATAAGAAATAAGCAAACCCCCCCCCCACAGGGCACACACACACACACACACACACACACACACACACACACACACACACACACACACAACCCCCTACCTAACTAGTTTATTACACTACAGCACTACGCAGTTATAGTACACGCCATGGACATTACTGGAGTACTTCTTCCCCAATGGTGTATTTCACAATGGATGACATCAGCAGAATTATCAAACTAGGGCATTTCAACTGTACTGCGAGTGACTAGCCTAAAATGCATTGCTCCCTACACAGGCAGTGGGACACACACAAAACACCCACAACCGACATGTGTGGGTATAGAACCCCTACCTAAAGGCTATATCACACTATAGCATGGAGCTGTTATAGCACACACCACAGGGATAGCTAAAGAACTTTTTCCCCAAAGGTGTATTTCACAATGAATGACATCAGCAGGCTTGCCAAAGTAGGGCATTTGGAATGTACTGCGAGTGAGTAGCCTATAATGCATTGTTCCATACACAGACATTGAAACACATGAAAAACATCCAGAACTTCCATATGTGAAGATGGAACCCTACCACAATTCTAAATCACACTACAGCAGTACACAGTTACAGGACTTGCTACAACCTTCCCAGAGGTGCATTTCTAGGTGGGTGACATCAGCAGCCTTGCCAAAGTTGAGTATATGAATTCTAAGGAGTGTGAGTAACCTAAAAAGCATTGTTCTCTACTCAGAGACAGACAGATTAACACACACACAGTTGCCAAGTCTGAGGATGGAACATCTACCTAACTACTTTATCACACTACAGCAGTATGCAGTTACAGGACACTCTACAGAGATTACTGGGTGACACCCTTCCCAGAGGTGTATGTCTAGGTGAGTGACATCAGCAGCCTTGCCAAAGATGACTATATGAATTGTACAGAGTGTGAGTATCCTAAAAAGCATTTCTGTCTACACAGTCAGACAGACACACACACACACACACACACACACACACAAACACACACTCACACAGCTGCCACATCTGGGGTTAGAACTCTTACCTAACTAGATTAACACTACAACAGTATGCAGTTATGGGACACGCCATGGAGATTACTGAGCTACAGCTCTCCCAAAGGTGTATTTCACATTGGATGACTTCAGCAGGCTTTTCATAATACTGCTATGGGGAGGGCAGTGTGTCCATGGGCCATAACCCATTCATGTAGGGGTTGACATGCCACATGCGGGTACACACGGGGTCATATGTCACAGGTACATGTATACAGCTACTAGATGACTACTTCCTTGTACAGTCATGTTCCACAGCTGGCACATGCACCACATAGTCTGTCATGCTGACAGATACTGGTGGCTAGTATCTGCAGTGAGTGACACCTGCACCTCATGTGTCTGGGGCCCTTTGGCTGTGTGCTGGGTGGGACAGGCCTGGATGGCTCCTTGTTGCAGTCACCCTCTTCCATCCATCTATGTCCGTCTACCTTTGACTCATTATAGTGTGTTGTCCTTACATATATGTCTATATTCCTATTCACTGTGTGTGCAAGGCATGAGTGGTTCATACTGACATGTGTCTGCACTAAGAACTGTGACTGCCAGATATGTCTGGTCCACTGGTGTTTGCAAACATGTCCTTCATGTGTTTAAGTGTGTGAGCATGCCCAGTATGACCTTTGAGTATGTTGTTGACTGACATTGCCTTCATTCCACTAAGTTTGTGAGCATGCTCAGTATGGCCATCTGTATTGCATGTGTGGATCAAGTCCAGGTAGTTTGTACAGTGGTGCTGACCTTTGTGTTGTACACCGACAGGTAGCATGCTGTGTCTGCAGGGTATCCATCGGTCATTTGGCATTGACTGTTGCTACATTTCTGCATAGCGGGGGGGGCACCTGACTGTTTCGACATTTCTACACAGGTTGGGGGGCCACACCTGACTGTTACGATATTTCTATGTAGGATGGGGGGCACACCTGCCTATTTCTACATTTCTACACAGGATTGGGGGGACACACCTGACTATTTCTACATTTCTACACAGGAGTGGGGGGCACACCTGACTGTTACTATACATGTACGTAGGATAGGTGGCACACCTGACAGTTGTGCACATTTGCTAGGACTGTACTGGTATGTTGGGTACTCCATTTCAGTCTGTAGTCTTACCTACCATGCTGGCTAGAGGCATACTAGTGTACTACAGATCTTAGCTTTAATTACCTACATATTAGTTTCTGACTTCCTAGCCTTCACAACTGACATCCAACTGCCTGGCCTGCTGTAGTCTGTCTGTGTAGGCTTGGGGGAGGGGTTACCCATAGGGCTCATTCAGAGGCCATATTACTGTATTTGTTTGTATTTGTCTACACCTATCCTGCTGGCTGTAACTGTTGTTGGGTATGTGACCCCCCCAAATGGCATGTGGGTGTCCCAGTATTGAGGGTGGTGCTGCAGAGCTGCCTATGTCAGATGCACATAGTACACTCCCTATACATGGTTAAGCACAGGTAGTGTCATGTTCGGCATCCCTTTTATTGTATGTGCAAGTCAGAGAGAGGTGTCATTCTCTGGGTCCCTACTGTGTCAGTGCATGTGCTATGCATTGCCTCTTTGCCAAGGCCAAGGTATACTGGGCATGCCTCCATCTGCCTACTGGGGCAGGCTCAGGTTGTTCCTCCTCTGAGTCACTTTGTGCCTTTGCAGGCCTTGGCAATGGTGGAGGGCTGTGTGGCCCTGCCCCATGCTGTTCCTGCTGCAGCTGTTTCCGCAGGATCATATTGTGTAGCATGGCACATACAAGGACAATTTGGATACATGTAGTTGGTGAGTACTGCAAGGCTCCACCAGATGTGTCCAGGCATTGGAACCGTGACTTGACCAACCAAAACACATGCTCTGTTTTTGTTTGTGTTTGTGCGTGTGCCTCATTATGGAGTTTTTGTTCGGGTATGTGTGCGTTTCTGATGGGTGTCATCAGCCATGGCTCCAGTGCGTATCCAGCATCCCCCACTAGGTGACCGTGTGGGATGTCCCCATTGACAAATCTCTGGAAACAGCTGTGTCAGATGCCAGATGTGGGAATCATGATAGCTTCCAGGGCAGCGAGCACACACATTCATTATTATGCCCTGGGCATTGCACACAACCTGGCAGTTGATGGAGGGGAAGCCCTTGTGGTTGATGTAGACCCTACCCTGCTCACCAGGTGATGCTTTGATGCATATGTGCGTACAGTCTTTTTCACCCACTACCTTAGGGTATTCTGCTATTTAGTGGAAGAGACGCATATTGCTGGCCAATGCCTCACGGGTGATGGGGAAATATACGTGCTCACCAACATATGCTGACATGGTAATCCAAGAACTGGTAGAGTACCCTGGATGCTGATGCCTGTGGAATTCCCATCATATTCCCAGTTGGCCTTTGGAAGGTACCTGTAGCTAGTATTCTTAGGCCTACACATACCTTAGTATCCACTGGGATGGGTTCCCCTCTATTAGTTGTGTGTGTGAGGCATGACCAGCACAGCTCAACAATTTGTTGTAGGAGGTCCCTGTCTACCCTATAGCACTCTACTATCTCCAGCTCATGTAGCCCTTGGTAGGTTACCCTGGGTCTGTACAGTCTTCTCCGTCTCCTCACTGTGAGTTGCTCAGCAGCATTCACATCCTCATCACCCTAAGCCTCTTGCATATGGTGGTTTATGATAGCAAAAGCAGCCCCTAACATTTTTTCTCTTCCTTTTGTTTTGTAAAATTTCTCCATTCATATACACCAGTGGTGCAGAGTTTTTGAGAAAAACAAGGGGGAAGATGTTTGCATAGTTTATAGTGGTGTGCTGGCATGGGCTGTTCTGCTGCCTGTGTAATTGACTGATTCTGATACATTTCACCTGTTAGCTAAGCTAGTTCTCCTTGATTACCTTCCTACTGCTGTTTTCCCTTCCCATTGCCTTCCTGCTTAAGTCTGGGGGCACGCCACACAAACAGGGTGCTCAAATGTGCACAACACTGCTATTTCCTGGTTTAATTTTCTTTTTCTCCCTGTAAAAACCAGTGTGCGGTGTGCACACCCACTTAGGCTTTGTAAAGTGTGCTAGGCAGGTTTAGACACACACCTAGCTTAGCTGTGCTAAGCTAGGAGCAATCCTGGGCCACAGGGCTCCAATCTGCATACAGTATGCCTGGCACCCCCCCCATGATGTCACCTATATCCTAGTCTTGCTCCCAGCTATTCATACTCTTACACTCTTGGGACCTGCCTCATACCCTGGGGAAAACTGGGATTCACTATCCTTCCCCTCATTTGCATAGGATTGCCTGCTAATGCATGGTTACATGTCTCAAACTGAGCCTCCCCCTTTAGTAATAACCATTACTCACTGGCCAGGTTGTCTTCTGTCTGCCATTGACTTGCATGGCAGAATACTGATTTTAGTTAGAATGCTTATTTTAGGTTTATATTGTTATCCCCCCCCCCGAGCCCGTTTGCACGCCGCTGCCCTATGCTTAAACAGCCGAGATCGGTGAAAAAAAATAAAAGTTTTTTTTATTTTTTAAACAGTTTGCAATGCCAGTGGCCTTCTACTTGGCCATTGGTATGCTTCCTCAATGATATGCAACCTTTATTTGGAGCTGTCACAGCTCAGTTTCGAATTTTGTAGAAATGTACTTGGTTACTAACTGAGTACATTTCTGCAGATAGCACTCATCTTGCACGGACTATTGCAAGCTTCCTGGATTGCAAAATCACCTCATTTGCATGAATTTCTCCTGCTAATGAGGTGGTTTGCACACCAGGGCTTAGTCCGTGCATGATTAGTGCAGGATCTCTTGTGCACACCCCTGCAGGCTGTTCCTGGATTGCACAGCAGACATATTGCCTGTCAGAGCTCCTGCACTAATCATGCAGGGAATAGAGAATCAGGGGGTAAGTCTTTTATTACAACTAATTTTACAAAGATAATAGAGCAACTGAATCAAGACTTGTCCAGATTGTTTACTTTACACTTTAATATGGTGGCCAGGGTTGCTATCATTAAGATGAATGTATTACCCAGCCTCTTTTTCCTTACCAGTAAGCCACTTTCCAGAATTATTGCTACAATGGTCAACTGCACAAATAAAATAACTTTGGACTTTTTATGTAATAACAACAAAATGTATTACCTAGACTCTTTTTTATTTTCATTAAGTCTCATTCCAGGATTATTGGTACAACAGTCATTTGCACAAATATCAACTTCAGGCTTCATATGGAATAACAATGGTCATAGGTTTAACTTAAATAAGTTGGGTACCCTAAAAACAAAAAATGTTTAAAATTTCCTGGTTTCAGGTATTATTACCTGTCTAATAGATGTATACAATGTTTAAATATTTCCAGCTATATTAATTTTTGATTTTTTCCAAATAACTTAATCTTGTCATGGATATCAATCATAAAGATCCCCTGATGGTAAATCTGAAAACGCTATATTATGTTTACACATGCTGGGTATACATTGATAAGTTAACTAATCAACTAATCAAATTAATTGATGACTCAACTTAATGCTTGACTTATAATTACAGAAAAAGTTAATACTCTGCCAGACAATCTTAAAGAATCATAATATATAACATTAAATAATTTAATGATATCTTTGGCCTTATTTCATTGTTTCAGAGATAACATGGTGGTTATCTTCACATAAAAGGGTAAGTTAATACGAGGTGAGGTAACATTTAACTTAAGAATAGCCATTGCTATATTTGTTTTGACAATGCCCTTTCTGCTGCAAAGCTTCAGTCTACTAAAGAGGTGTCCTCTTCAATACCCAGCCAAAAATACCTTGTCCTTCATTGGTATCATTACAAAGTCATATGGAAATCAGATGCTAATTTCTGAGGTTATGGGAGAGCATTCTGTTTAAGGGTTATGTAGATCTTAACCGGAATTAATTTTAGGATCCTGTGACTAGGTATAGCCATTTTGAAATGCATATATGCCTAATTCGTGATTAGTCATCATATTTACACTACCCAACTGAATTACTATTCTATATATACCCATTCCCCCATTTTGTCTAGTGAACAAGAATGACTTGTTGAGACATTATACACATTTTTGGAATTATGACAAGTTTTAAAGAACCTGGAGTAATCTGTTTAAGATACTTTTCAGTCTTAAAGTGATAAATTATATGGTGTACTTGCATTTTGAGTATTAAACCTGACGTCTTTGTTTTCAGATTCACACTAAATTGTTGCCATGTTCACCTTGGTGAGACATTATGCAGCTGAGAACTAGATCAGCAGAGACATAGACCCAGATTCTCAAAAGCTTGCACAGAGTGCAAGATGAGTGCAGGAGTCCACGCAGGCAATATGTCTGCCGTGCGATCCAGGAACAGTCTGCAGGGGCATGCACGAGAGCTCCAGCACTAATCCTGCACGGACTAAGCCCTGGTATGCAAATCACCTAATTTGCAGGAGAAATCTATGCAAATGAGGTGATTTTGCAATCCAGGAAGCTTGCAATAGTCCGTGCAAGACTAGTGCTACCTGCAGAAATGTACTCGGTTAGTAACCAAGTACATTTCTGCAAATTCCAAAACGGAGCTATGACAGCTCCAAATAAAGGCTGCATATTATTGAGGAAGCATGCCAACGGCCAAGTAGAAGGCCATTGGCATTGCAAACTGTTTATAAAAAAAAATAAAACAACTTTTATTTTTTTTTTGCCGATCTCGGCTGTTTAAACTTAGGGCAGCAGCGCGCAAACAGAATCGGGGGGAAAATAATAAAATAAACTGAAAATGAGCATTCTAACAAAAATCAGTATTCTTCCATGCAAGTCAATGGCAGGCAAAAGACAACTTGGCCAGTGAGTAGTGGTTGCTAAGGGGGGAGGCTCAGTGTGGGACATGTAACTATGCATTAGTAGGCAATCCTATGCAAATGAGGGAAAGGTTAGTGAATCCCAGATATTCCCAGATTGTGAGGCAGGTCTCAAGAGTGTAAGAGTATAAATAGCTGGGTGCAAGACTAGGATATAGGTGACATCATGGGGGTGTGTGTCAGACATACTGTAAGCGGATTGGAGACCTATGGCTTGGGACTGCTCCTAGCTTAGCACAGCTAAGCTAGAGGTGTGTCCAAACTGCCTAGCAATCTTTACAAAGTGTAAGCGGGTGTGTGCCCCGCGCACCGGGTCTTACAGGAAGAAAAAGGAAGTTAAACCAGGAAATAGCAGCTCTGTGCACATTTGAGTACTCTATTTGCGTGGCGTGCACACAGGCTTAAACAAGGAAGCAATGGGAAGGGAAAACAGCAGTAGGAAGGTAATCAAGGAGAACTAGCTTGGCTAACAGGTGAAATGTATCAGAAACAGCCAATTACACAGGCAGCAGCCCAGCCCAGTTCAGCACACCACTATAAACTATACAAACACCTGTCCCCCTTGTTTTTCCCAAAACCTCTGCACCACTGGTGTATACAGATGGGGAAATTTTACAAAACAAAAGCAAGAGAAAAAATGTTAGGGACTGCATTTGCTATCATAAACCAGCATGTGCTAGAGGCTGAGGGTGGTGAGGATGTGAATGCTGCTGAGAAACCCACAGTAAAGGAGATGGAGAACAGTGTACAGACCCAGCATAACCTACCAAGGGCTACATGAGCAGGAGATAGTGGAGTGCTATAGGGTGGGCAGGGCCCTCCTACAGCAAATTGTTGAGCTCTACCGGCTACACCTCACACACAGAACTAACAGAGGGGAACCCATCCCATTGGATACCAAGGTATGTGTAGGCCTAAGAATACTAGCTACAGGTACCTTCCAAAGGGCAACTGGGGATATGGTAGGGATTTCACAGGCATCAGCATCCAGAGTACTCCACCAGTTCCTGGATGCCATGTCAGCATATGTCAGTGAGCACGTATATTTCCCCATCACACGTGAGACATTGGCCAGCAATATGCATCTCTTCCACCAAATAGCAGAATACCCTGAGGTAGTGGGTACAATAGACTGCACGCACATATGCATTAAAGCACCACCAGTGAGTGGGGTAGGGTCTACATCAACCTCAAGGGCTTCCCCTCCATCAACTGTCAGGTTGTGTGCGATGCCCAGGGCATAATAATGAATGTGTGTGCTGAATGCCCTAGAAGCTACCACGATTCCCACATCTGGCATCTGACGCAGCTGTACCAGACATTTGCCAATGGGGACATCCCACATGGTCACCTAGTGGGGGATGCTGGATACACACTGGAGCCATGGCTGATGACACTCATCAGAAATGCACACACACCCGAAGAAGAGCTCCATAATTAGGCACACGCACAAACACCAATCATAACAGAGCATGTGTTTTGGATGCTCAAGTCATGGTTCCGGTGCCTGGACACATCTGGTGGAGCCTTGCAGTACTCACCAACTACATGTACCAAAATTGTCCTTGTATGTGCCACGCTACACAATATGATCCTGCGAAAACAGCTGCAGCAGGAACAGCATGGGGCAGGGCCACACAGCCCCCCACCAGTGCCAAGGCCTGCACAGGCACAGAGTGACTCGGAGGAGGAACAACCTGAGCCTGCCCCAGTAGGCAGAAGGAGGCGTGCCCAGTATGTCCTGGCCTTGGCAAAGTGGCAACACATAGCACATGCACTGACACAGTAGGGACCCAGGGAATGACACCTCTCTCCGACTCGCACATACAGTAAAAGAGATGCCAAACATGACACTACCTGTACTCAGCCATGTATAGGGAGTGTACTATGTGCATCTGACATAGGCAGCCCTGCAGCACCACCCTCAATACTGGGACACCCACAAGGTAAGTGACTCACACATGCCAGTTGGGGGGGCACATACCCAACAACAGTCACAGCCAGCAGGAGAGGTGTAAACAAACACAAACAAATGCTGTACTATGGCCTCTGAATGAGCCCTATGGGTAACCCCTCCCCCAGACCTACACAGACAGACTACAGCAGGCCAGGCAGTTGGATGTAAGTTGTGAAGTCCAGGAAGTCAGAAACCAATATGTAGGTAGTGAAAGCTAAGATCTGTAGTACACTGGTATGCCTCTAGCCAGCACGATAGGTAAGTCCATGGACTGAAATGGTGTACCCGACATACCAGTTCAGTCCTAGCAAATGAGTAAATGTGTCAAGTGTGCCCCACCATCCTACTTACACTTATAGTAACAGTCAGGTGTGCCCCCCCACCCCTGTGTAGAAATGTAGAAACAGTCAGGTGCCCCCCCATGCAGAAATGTAGCAACAGTCAATGCCAAATGACTGATGTACACCCTGCAGACACAGCATGCTACCTGTCCATGTACAACACAAAGGTCAGCACCGCAGTACAAACTACCTGGACTTGATCCACACTTGCAATATAGATGGCCATACTGGGCATGCTCACAAACTTAGACAAATGAAGGCAATGTCAGTCAACAACATACTGAAAGGTCATACTGGCCATGTTCACACACTTAAACACATGAAGGCCATGTCTGCAAACACCAGTGGACCAGACATATCTGGCAGTTGCAGTTTCTATTGCAGACACATGTCAGTATGCACCACTCCTGCCTTGCACACACAGTCGATGGGAATACAGACATATATGTAAGGACAACACACTATAATAATGGACATAGATGTGTGGAAGAGGGTGACCATGACAAGGAGCCATCTGGGCTTGTCCCACCCAGCACACAGCCAAAGGGCTCCAAACACATGAGGTGCAGGTGTCACTCACTGCAGATACTAGCCACCAGTATCTGTCAGCATGACAGACTATATGGTGCACGTGCCAGCTGTGCAACATGACTGTACAAGGAAGTAGTCACCTAGTAGCTGTATACACATACCTGTAGCATATGACCCCATGTGTGCCTGCATGTGGCATGACAACCCCTACATGAATGGGTTATGGCCCATGCACACACCACCCTCCCCATAGCAGTATCATGACAAGCCTGCTTAGGTCATCCAATGTGAAATACACCTCTGGGAGAGCTGTACCTCAGTAATCCCCATGGTGCGTCTCATAACTGTGTACTGCTGTAGTGATAAACTAGTTAGGCAGTAGTTCTAACCCCAGACTTGGCAACTGTGTGAGTGTGTGTTTGTGTGTGTGCCTCTCTTTCTCTGACTGTGTAGAGAGAAATGCTTTTTAGGCTACTCACACTCCGTACAATTCATATACTCCCCTTTGGCAAGGCTGCTGATGTCACTCACCAGCAATACACCACTGGGAATATCATAGCCCAGTAATCTCCGTAGCGCATCCTGTAACTGCATATTTCTGTAGTTAGGTAGGTGTTCAACTCCTGGACCTGGCAACTGTTTGTGTGTGAAACAAGCTGGTAACACCGGTATAGAACACACCAAGCAAACGGAAACGCTACAGCTTAGTATGGTGTGTTAAAACTTGCCTAGTTTTATTAGTGGGCGAATTATTTGGTGAATAAAACTAGAAGTTTTTAACAACTCTATACTGCTGTAGAGGTTCCGTTCTTGCTATACCGGTGTTACCAGCTTGTTTCATTTCCTGGTTAGCTGACTCATTTTTGTGCAACTGTTTGTGTGTGTCTGACTGAGTCGAGAGCAATGCTTTTTAGGCTACTCACACTCCGTACAACTCATATACTCAGCTTTGGCAAGGCTGCTGATGTCACTCACCTAGAAATAAACCTCTGGGAAAATCATAACCCAGTAATCTCCATAGCGCGTCCTGTAATTGCGTACTGCTGTAGTGTGATAAAGTGCTTAAATAGATGTTCCAACCCCAGATTTAGCAACTGTGTGTGTGTCTCTGTCTTACACTGAATAGAGAACAATGCTTTTTAGGGTACTTTCAACTCCTTAGAATTCATATACTCGACTTTGGCAAGGCTGCTGATGTCATCCACCTAGAAATACACCTCTGGGAAGGTTGTAGCTCAGTAATCCCTGAAGCACACCCTGTAACTGTGTACAGCTGTAGTGTGAACTAGAGCCGTGGTAGGGTTCCATCTCCACCCATGGCAGTTCTGGATGTTTTGTGTGTGTTCCAATGTCTGTGTATGGAGGAATGCATTATAGGCTACACACTCACAGTACATTTCGAATGCCGTACTTTGGCAATCCCACTGATGTCATTCATTGTGAAATACACCTTTGGGGAAGGATTTCTCTAGTAATTCCTGTGATGTGTCCTATAACAGTTCCATGCTGTTGTGTGATATAGACCTTGGCCAGGGGTTCTATACCAACACGTCAGTTGTGGATGCTTTGTGTGTGTCTCACTGTCTGTGTAGGGAGCAATGCATTTTAGGCTAGTCACTCACAGTACAGTTGAAATGGCCTTCTTTGGTAATCCTGCTGATGTCATTCAATGTGAAAGACACCTTTGGGGAAGAAGCACTTCAGTAATGTCTGTGGTGTGTACTATAACGCCATAGTGCTGTAGTGTAATAAACTAGTTAAGTAGAGGTTCAACTTCCAGACATAACAGGTGTTTGTTTGTAATTCGTATCCTGTATAGAGGTGACCGCTGTGGAGGGGATTTTGCTTATTTATTTTATGGAGGCCCTACTATATATCACAATGTCAACCATACAGGGATAACAGTGTAAATTAGCTGAGAGGCTGGGGTGCAAAGCCATACCCATACATGTGACATCAAGGCCAGCCACTTGTTTGGCTGTGGGGGGGATGCATATTCGTACAAGCCGTATAGTGTGTGGGGCCTCTCAACCCCATGAACGGTGCATGTGGACATATGTGTATTTGTTAATCTACCATTGCAATCTACAAATGTATGGCCATATATACCTATATAGATTTATACATCTGTTAATATATAACTATGTCCGTATACACCTACATAGATTTATATCAGTGTACACATATGTAACGTGCTGTGTATATGTAGACATATAGGTGTAGACACATATATGTGTCGATTTAGGCATATGCATGTATATATGTGTGTGTATATATATATATATATATATATATATATATATATATATATATGCACTGATATATATGTATATAGATTTAGAAATCAATATGTATATATATATATATATATATATATATATATATATATATATATATATATATATATATATATGTTGTATCTGTTTAGATATTAATATAGGTACACACACATACATCTAGATGATGGTATACGTTCTCTGTACTGTTGCATGACTGGAATGGATGATATGTTTCTGCAAACATCATATCTCTTTGTATCTGTCATGGCTTAGTGGTAAATAGCTTTGTCTATGGTATGCAGGGTCCTTGGTTTGAGCCTTGCAAGAGCTGTTTATTTTGTTGCTGGGCAGAACATGGCCCATTGGATACACAGTGATTAAGGCACTTCAAAGCAGTTGTAAGCAGGGTTGCGCAGAGCTAATCAATGCCTACACAGGTTAAGCAATTCAGCAGCTAACTGAGTATACGAAACTCTAACCAGAGTTTAGTAGTACTTACCACGGTGCAAACCCACACACAAGTGCTATAAAGTGCTTTAATCACTCTGTATCCATCGGCCCTTGTTCTGCCTAGCAACAAAATAAAGAACCTCTGCTAGGCTTGAGCCCAGGACCATGCACACCATAGCCCAAGTGATTTACCTCTAAGCCATCTCAAATATACATAACCCTGCTGTATTCACAAACATATCATCCAGCCTAGTCATACAACAGTACAGAGAATGTATTCCAACATGTAGATGTATGCGTGTGTGAAAATATATTAATGTCTACACAGATATGACATATTGATATATGTAAAAAAAAAAAAAAAAAAATATATATATATATATATATATATATATATATATATATATATATATATATATATATATATATATATATATATATATATATATATAGGTTCAGGTTCATAGGTAGGTACTAGGCTATCTGCCCGAGGGCATTTATAAGCCTAGCCAGAGTGTGTCAGCTTTCGCCACCCCATTGATTAATTAACTGAGCCTCTGTCAAGAAGAGCCAATGAATTGATCCCAGGGGTGTATTTTCTGTTACCCATCCACTTGTCAAGGTTTCTCTTGAAGAGTGTTAGTGAGGGGCTCTGCCTAATGTAGTTTGGAATTTTGTTCCAAAGCATGGGGAGTCTCTGTGACAGGAATCTATCCCTCCAGCATGTTCTATTTATTGTTGTGGCAAGGTTTAGCTCACTAGAGCGAGTGGCTCGCAGTGACTTGGATTTCTTTAGGTGGAGCATGTCCATCAATTCTGAGTTGGACATGGCTTTGTAAGTCAGGCAGAGATCACCTCTGAGTAAGTGATATGCCACTGAGTACAGCTGGAGTTTTTCCAGTTGGGCTGCATAGGACATATGTTTGAGACCAGTAATCCTCTTGGTGAGGTACTTTTGTGGTCTTTCCAGCTGTTGGAAGTGTCTTGCGAGGTACATCCCAAACAGGGCATTGCACTCTGTGATGGGTCTGATGAGTGACAAGTAGAGGGGCACTATAACCTCTTTATTTCTAGATGCAAACCCTTTAGTAATTAGATGGGCTACATAGAAGGATTTCCTAACTACTTTGGCAATATGATTGTCAAAGGAGAGATTACGATCTACCTGGGTCCCCAGATCTCTTATTACCTCTTCTGTATTAAGGGGGCTGCCACCTATGTGGTAACTCATGGGTGTTTTGTTTTTCCCAAATGGGATGACTATGCATTTTTTGTCATTTAGCTTGAGATCATGACTTTGACACCAGGTGTCCATCTCAGTATGGCCCTTTTGGAGAATGTCTGTGTCAGCTGGTGAGTCAATTATGGCTCCTAGTTTGCAGTCATCGGCAAACTTGGTTAGCCATAGTTCTCCTGTGTTTGCCTGTACTTCTGAGAAGTATATGCCGAACAGTAGGGATCCCAGGACCGAGCCTTGTGGGACACCACTTGTGAATGGTTTAGATTCGGACCTGGAGCCCGCTATTCTTACCGTGTGGGTTCTGCCTGTAAGCCAGTTGGCAACCCATCTCATGACATAGGGGTTCATGTTCAGGCTGGTGAGTTTTTCTATAATTCTCGAGTGGGGAATGGTGTCAAAAGCCTTGGCGAGGTCAAGGTAGGCTGTGTGAACTACCTTCCTTTCATCTATGGCCTTGGTGACTGTCTCGAAGAAGTCAACCAGGTTTAGTAGGCAGGATCTGCCCTTAACAAAGCCGAACTGGGTCAGGTCAAGTGTTTGGAGGTTCCAAATGTCTTTGTTAATGAGTTCCATGATGATGCTCTCCATAGCCTTGCAGACCAGGCTAGTCAGGCTTATGGGGCAATAGTTATCAGGGTCAGTAGTGGCCCCTCCTTTGTGGAGCGGAATAACAGTTGCTGTGCACCATTCTATGGGCACGTAGCCTGTGGAGAAGTTGAGGTTGAACAGTGTGTTTAGTTGGGGGGTTAGTTCATTCTGTAGTTCATGCAAGACTCAGCCTGGGACACCATCTGGCCCCATTGACGCTGTGCTTTTGGCTTTTGAAAAGGCTGTCTTCACCTGTGCGTCTCTGATTTCCGGGACACTATACTTTTCTGGTATTGTTGTGGGCCTTTTTGGGGGTGAGAGGGAGAGAAGTTTGCACTGAATCTATCTGCCAGGATGTTGGCAATATCACTGGGCTCAGTATATTTTGTGCTATTTTGCACTAGCTCAGAGCATATCTGCGAGTTGCCACTTAGATTCTTGACATAGTTTAAGAAGGCTTTGTGGTTATCTTTTGAATCCTTGGCTATTTTTCTTTCGAAGATAGCCTTGGAGGATTTTATGAAGGACCTTAGTTTTTTACTGATACTGATCAGGGATGTCTTTCCTTCTTGGGATTTGCTTTTTTTCTGAACTAGTTTCTTCCTATTATATAGCCTGTTTATGGCAAGGGTCCACCAGACTGGTTTCCTTCTCTTAGGGGAGTGCTTCTTGAATTTGCTAGGGATAGCATGATCCATGCATCCTTGTAGGTGCTCATAGAGTGCATTTGTAAAGGTTTCTGCATCTTGGGCAGCATTATCCTTTAGCGTGGGGGCTGTGAAACTTACCACCTCTGTCTTAAGTAAGGTGAAGTTTGCTTTAGAAAAGTGTTTTACTGTGGTTTCCTTAGTTGGGATTGGTGGTGGGGTGTGGACATCCAGAGTGATTCATTTATGGTCTGATCTAACCAGTGATGGGTTGACCTGTGGTGTGGAACACCTGTCGCTCATGTTGGTGATGACCAGGTCCAATATGTTTTCACCTCTGGTAGGGGAGTTTACTAGCTGATCCAGAGCATTTGAGTTGATAAATTCCAGGAAGCGCTGGACCTGGGAGTTTGTACTTGAGTAGTTTTCCCAGTTAACGGTAGGGTAATTGAAATCGCCCAATATCAGGGTGTTTGGTAGGACCTTCATGTTTTCCTGTGTCTCCAGAAAGGTGGAGTGGTGGTCCTGGGTCATGGAGGGTGATCTGTAGTAGGCCACAATTTGCATTGCAGATTTTCCTGATGTTAGTTGCACATGGATGATCTCGGAAGTATCATGCTGCGCCACTAACCTGGAGGTGTAGGTATCCTTGATGAATATGGATACACCCCCTCCTTTTGTGTTTCGGTCCATGTTCTGTGGCCGAAATGTGTGGTATGAGTTGTAGCCCAGTAGTACTGGGGTGCTCTGTGGAGCTTTGAACCAGGTTTCAGTTTCTGCACAGATGTCGACGTTCTCCATACTGAGGAGTGCTTTGAGTGCATGCATTTTGAGATTTAAACTCCTGGCGTTGAGTAGCATAACCCTTATTTTTTTATTTGTGCTGTTTACGGAGGTGGGTTTTACTTTTGAGCCTTGCCTAAAAAAGGCACTATGGGGGCAGCAAGAGCCTTGGCCAGTATTCAAAAGCCTAGGAGTGAAAGGTGCAAGCTGTCTCTTGCAAAGCAATGAGGTCTGTCGAGCATGTCATCCCAGGCTGACAGACACTGGATCCCCTTTGAATGACACCAGAAGCTTAGCCAATTGTTGAAATTGATCATTTTTTCTTTATACTGCAGCATCATTCTTGGTGAGGGCAGGATGCTACTCAGGGTCAGGGTCATACCCACCTGGGCTACATGATCAGAGAGCTCTTCCATGTCTCTTTTCATGTAGTTCAGGGAGGTACGTCTCAGGTAATTCACACCAACATGAACAATGACAGAGTCATATTTGTACTTGTTCTGGAGTGACCTGAGTGCTTGTGTTATGTGGCTGATTCTGGCTCCCGACAGGCAGCTAACAGTAACCTTCTCCTTGTCCAGCCTAGTGAGTGGGACGTCAGTGCCTGACTACAGAGTCGCCTATTACTAGTGTGTTAGGTATGTTATTTCGCCTTAAGGGCTGTGATTGTGTGGCACAATGATTTTGTGTTTTATGTGTTTTCTAGTTTGTGACGGGAGGTGCAGTTATTTTGGGTGTCTGCTTTGGAAGTCTGTGATGCTTTTGCAGGTTTTTATTTAGAGCCTCCGGGTATGATTTTGTGTGTTTATGTGTATTTTTTGCCAGTGCTGGTTTACTATGTCTATGTGTGGCTGGATGTGTGGTGCAAGTGTTAACCTTCGCCTCATGACTGCTTGTTCCAATCTTGGGTGGAGAGAGCTTAGCCTCCAGTTTAGCTATATAATTGCATCTCTCGCATATGTTAATGTTTTGTGATAGGAGGAGAGGGTAGTCTGTGTACATGAGGCAGTTGTAACATTGCCTCAGGATACCCAGGTTCACCAGCTGGAGTGGAGTGTATACTTGAAATTGCCCTTTGGTCATGTCTAAATAGTAGGGTGAGCTGCTTAGTCGCTTGGTTGGTGAGGAGCAATCAAGTGTTGGGGTATATTAGTGCTTGCTATTAAGTCTGAGAAAGTGCTGGATTGTAGGATGCTTTTTAAGTGCTTAGGTTGAGAGTTAGACTACTTTCAAGGGAAAAACTGAAGAGGAGACATAGTGGAGCCGGGATACATTTAGCCCTAGCTAATTGGTGTTGCCCGGATGTGCAAAACCGTGCAAATGCATTTTGTACAGCAGGGAAATGAAAGAGATAGAAATTAACCCAAAATGGCCCACAAACTACTAACTTCTGGGCTAAGAAGCACTCCTCCAGGGACAGATGGCTGCTCAAAGCTCCCTCTCTCACAGGTGAACAGAGAAACCTCCCTCTATCCAAGTAAGGTATGGGCAACTCAGAAAATTTTAACAGCCTTGAATTCAGCACTTAGCCTGAAAACTGGACTATACTAGCTTAGAAAGGTGAGAAACAATGCCATTTTTTTAAAAAAAGATAAGGCAGAAACAGTAAAAATGCACTTAAAACAGCTTTAAATTACTACAGACAGTAAAAAAACACACTTAAAACTGCTTTAGACGACTACAAGCAATCAGAAAAGGCTTTTAAACAAATTACCCAATTAACCAGTAAAAAAATCTCAAAAATGAGCCCTGTTCTGTAGTCTTCAGTCAGACAAGTTCTAACTGCACACTCCTGCCACTGGGGTGCAGGGGAACCTTCTCCAAAAAAGAAGGCTTGGATTAGTGCTCAAGTTATACAAACAAAGCTAGATTCAGCAGGCCTGTGTCTAGTCTATGCTACAGCAAACAAGGCACACCAATTTTAGTAAGAAACAGTTCAAATATGCAGGCACTATAAGCCTTTAACCAGAAATTCCCAGCTCAGAAGGGCAGAGTCCAGCCTCTCCTCCCTCAAGAGTGCAGACCACAAACCTTCTTAATGTAAAATAACTGGCCTGAAGCCCAAGTGCTTAAACCAGAACTAATACACTTTTAGAATAACAGACACTGAGCCCTCAATCAGCAGTTCCCAACTTAGAAGGATGTAAGCTACCTGTCCTGCAACAACAGTGCAGACCACAAACCTTCTTAATGTAAAACAACTGTTCTGAAGCCCAAGTGCTTAAACCAAAAGGCTTAGAATGATAGCTGCACTTTAATCAGGTTACTAACAAGCAGTAATAATTACAATTGAATACTTTTAAGAAGGCCTGGATTAGTGCTGAAGTTATGCAAACAAAGCTAGATTCAGCAGGCCTGGATCTAGTCTATGCTACAGCATACAAGGCACACCAATTTCAGTAAGAAACAGTTCAAATATGCAGGCACTATAAGCTTTTAACCAGAAATTCCCAGCTCAGAAGGGCAGAGTCCAGCCTCTCCTCCCACAAGAGTGCAGACCATGAACCTTCTTAATTTAAAATAACTGACCTGAAGCCCAAGTGCTTAAACCAGAACTAATACACTTTTAGAATAACAGACACTGAGCCCTCAATCAGCAGTTCCCAACTTAGAAGGATGTAAACTGCCTGTCCTGCCACAACACTGTATGTGTGTGTGTATATATATATATATATATATATATATATATATATATATATATATATATATATATATATATATATGTATACATATATATATATATATATATATATATATATATATATATATATATATATATATATATATATATAAATATATATATATATATATATATAGGTATATACGGACATACATCTGTAGATAAAGTGGGAACATAGCAGAAACATATATGTCCACATGCTCCATTAATGGGGTTGACAGGCACAAACAACATGCTCCATGCACGAATAGGTATTCCCCCCCCCCACAACTAAACATGTCTGCCCTGCAATACACTACCAACTGTTGCAGATCCCATAACCAGGACCTTACACGGCAAGGGCACAAGATGTTAACAGTACTTCATTCCACCTGTATGATGCCAGGCTGGTATCAGTAACATTTCATGCAGTACAGTCAGGCTCATACTGACTCCCATTTTGCAGTCATCTGTTACCTTTGTTAGCTAGAGTCCCATACCATTGGCCTGTACTTCAGAGATGTAGATGCCAAACAACAGTGGTCCCAGGACTGAACCCAGAGGTACTACACTTGTCACTTGTCTGGGGATGGATTTGGAGTCAGTTACATTTACAGTTTGGGTTCTGTCAGTAAGCCATGTGGCAAACCAGCAAGTGGCATAGGGATATATGGCCAGATTAGTATGTTAATCTATGTTTCCAGACTGGGGGATGGTGTTGAAGGGCTTGGCGAGGTTCACATAGACTTTGTGGACTGCCTTACCCTCTTCAACAGTTATGCAGACTGAGTCAAAGCAGTCAATCATTTCAGGAGACAAGACTGGCCCTCCATGAGCCCAATCTGTGTGGGGTCCAGTGTTTGAGGGTTGCCAATGTCTGCATTCAAAACATCCCTGATAATGCATTCCATGGCCATGCAGATCAGGCTCATCAGACTGATGTGACAGTAGTTCCAGGGATCACAGATGGATCCCCCCTCGTGGATTGGGGTAACTGCAGCTGTGTGCCACTCAGTGGGCACCAG
Source organism: Protopterus annectens (assembly GCF_019279795.1). Lineage (NCBI taxonomy): Eukaryota > Metazoa > Chordata > Ceratodontiformes > Protopteridae > Protopterus > Protopterus annectens. The sequence continues at coordinate 1,562,680,554 of NC_056731.1, read as the reverse complement.
GCCTAATATGAGGCTATGATTACACATGACAGTTAGGTGATTTGCCATTCCATTTTGTAGTTCATGTAGTACACAGCCCAGGATGCCATCTGGTCCCATGGATGCTGTATTCTTAGTTGTGGGTAGTGCGTTTTTTGCCTGTGTGGTCATGATTACTAGGCAATGGAACTCTTTACATATTGACATGGACCCTTTTGGGGGTGTGAGGGAGTGAATGTGGCACTAAATGAATCTGCCAGAATATTGGCACATTCTGTGGGAGCAGACTATGTAATGCCATTCTGTTGCAGCTCAGAGCACTTCTGAGCATTGCCAGTTAGAATTCAGACATAACTATAGAATGCTGTGTGGTTGTCTGTGGAATCTGTGGTGATTTTAGTTACATAATCAGCTTTGGAAGATTCCATGAGGGATTTCAACGTCTTACTGGGGCTAGTAAGGGAGTTGTTTGCATCCTGGGATTATCCTTTTTCCTTCAACCATGTCTACCATCTGTTGTATAATCTGTTAATGGCAGGAGACCCACCAGACTGGCTTGATTATTTGGGAGGTGAGCGCTGTGGTTCTATGTGGGATGTCAGGAATCATGCACAAGTGGCTGTGCTCATACAGTGCCTTAGTGCACGATTCATCAGTTAAACTGTCAGCTCCTGTCTCCATGGGTGTCACAAACATTGTCACTTCTGTCTTGAGGAGCATGGAGTTGGCCTTGGAGAGGTTTTTTTACGTTTTATGGACAACTGTATATACATTCCTTTCACATGTTCAGTTTGATTAGCCTATGATGGGATTACTTTGGTGGAAATTCAGCTTCATGTACTGTTGTAATGGCTGACTGGTTAATTACTATGACTAATGTACAGGATCCTGGGTTCATGACCTGCAAAGGCAGGTTATTTTTCTTCTGGCCAGAACAGCGGTTAATGCATACAGACTAATTAGGACAATTTAGGTTAGTTACACACAATATAATTCAAATGCCCTACTTTTCCAATCCTACTGATGTCAATCACTGTGAAGTACACCTTTGGGGAAAGAGTACTCCAACAATCTCTGTGGTGCATGCTCTAAAAGTGTAATGCTGTAGTGTGATATGGAATTCTGGTAGGGGTTCTATTCTCACACATGGGAGTTGTGGATGCTTTTGTGTTTGTTCCCATGCCTGTGTAGAGAGCAATGCATATTTGGCTAGTCACACTCACTACAATTCATTTGTTCTACTTTGGCAGTCCTGCTGATGTCACTCACTGTGAAATAAACCTTTGGGGAAAGAATATTCCTGAAATCTCCGTGGTGCATTCTGTAAAGGCATAGTGCTGTAGTGTAATAACTAGTTAGGTAGGGGTTCTAATCCCAGATGCAATAAGTGTGTATGTGTCTTAAGGTGCTGATGCATGTCCTTCATGTTCTGTGTGGAGGTGGTTGTGAGTATGTAACAACTGTACTCAATGTTGAGTGTGTTTGTAAATATTCGTATATGGTGCCCCTAGCATAAATCACATTATCCACCGTGCAGGGATAACAGATGTGATATCAGTACATAGTCAGTCACGGGTTTGAAACCCAGGACTGGTAGGTGTGTGACACAAACAGACTCACCTTTTACTCTCCCAACCCACCCTGACTTAACTTTGCCTCTGTCTGCCTCTCTCACTCCCTCTCTGGTCAATGTGGAGACTTACACCTGCTTTGCTTAGGCAGTTGCATGTGTATTGTCAGTGATGCTCATGATCAGCTGATGGCCTTTGCACAGAATACAGCCCTGCTCTAGCTGAGTGCATGTGGAACGACTGTGGTAACATTCCCAAAGCCAATTGCATGGAAACAAACTCCAATATCTAGGAACATCTTGTTGGTGTTGGACCTTATCATTTACTGTGAGCAGGAACTAGCTCTGTTGTTTGGCAAACAGCATCACAGATGGATTGGGGACTTACCTCTGATAACATACACTGTGAAAACAGGCCAACACACAGGAGTGGGATGTGCCTGTCCTGACTATAGATTGTAAGTGCCGCTATACTGCAGTTGAAGTACTATTGGTTTAACAGGGTGTGTGTGGATATGGCTGTCCTACATGTTTTAATACTTGTCATATCAGTACTATGTTTATGAGGAATCCCCATCTGTAGGGTTATCTGCAGACTGGGCAGTGTGTGGTGCCTTGTGTTCCTTGTGTTACCCACAGAGCACCTATCTCTCAACTGCAGAAGGTAGTGTGAGGATTGCAGGCTGTAGATGGTGACAGCTGGGAGAGTTACTGACGTCATATCCCTCATAGGACATATGTTGCATCAAACCCTGTTACAACAGGAAATGTATGAGGTCATCACAGCGACATGTCAATATTGGGCCTATGTTTGTGCCTCCAGCCACAACCCAGTCAACCTTTGTACATATGTCATGCAGTAGAGGGTGCATATTCAATGACAGCATATCTGATAAGCCAGTGAGTTATCAGACTGCTACACATGTTATGTATAGTAGGAGTTATATTTAAGGACATAGCTTGGGCATTCTGTGGCTGTGTGCACAGTACTGTGGTATGTGTAAGTCTGGTAATTGTTGACGGTGTGTGTATAGTGCATATGTACCTTGGCCTGTGTAGAGACTGTGGTAGATGTCATTGTTCTTGGTCCTCTTCTATTTGATGTTAAATGCTGCTCCACTGTATGTCACCCTATCAGGTTACATGTTTGTAGGGGCAAACACACACATGTCCCAAACCACAGACAGCCATCGGACCACACTGTGTAGCGGCCCAGTACATGTAGGGTTGTTGTGTGAGTGGCTCATATGAGGATGGTGTAATCAGATAGTCCATATACTGTGATAGTACGCTAGCTTACCATATGTGGCTGTGGCTGTGTTCACATTGGTTGTGGTTATGCACTTTTGCACAGGTGTCTGTTACTCTGTGATGCGACATGCTTGTAGAGCCTGCTATCTATGCAGGTACATGTGTATTCCCACATAGGAGATATAGCCCAGTGTTGAGTCAGTCTGCCTGTAGCCTGCATTGTGCTTTGTTACATGCCTAGCAGCTTACTGTACTTCTCCAGTGAGATGTCATGTCCAGATACTTTCCAAATGTACTGCTGTCTGGCCACCATGACAGTTATGTATGTCAGACAAAGCAGTGGGATGCTGTTCAGACGTATGTCAGTAACTAGTGAATAGTATGTGGCCATGGCACCTCTGTACCAGCGGTTATTATGTGTCAGAACAGACAGGGGTGTATGAATGCATAACCTATGTGGGCAAATGTATACCAGTATGTACGTGTTATACCCATCTACATGGCTGGTAGCATCCACATAGACAGACCTGGTCCACATGTCTTGCATGAAGGAGTTCTGTGTATACCCCTGGACTGACCCGAGTGTGTCAGACTGTCCACATATGTTGGCCATATCGCAGCTGTAGTCCACAGGGGCATTACTGTGCTAACAGTGGTACTGTACTATGATGACCATAGGATGTCTGTAAGTAGCCAATGGCGCACATGTTAACAGCAGATGTGGCCTCCCACACACACAATTTCTGTGAAGACAATCCCTATTACAGTAGCAATAGTCTACAAATATACTGAGAGGTTGGGACTATAGAGGCTAAGGTAGGGCTCCACTCCATGTGCAGGACACATGGTGAACACATATGTATAAATAATTATACATATATCCATATAGAAATGTACACATATACATATCTTGCTTACTGTATGACAACAGTTTTACACATATGTCCCTGTGTTCCAGCCTCTGTCCTCCACCTACATACCAGGCTTTGCACATATGACATGCTGTCAGGGGTTGTTATGTGGTGGGCTGTGTGTTTGTCTTGCTGTCATTCCTGCCATCACTCCACTGCTGTTGTGTCTCCCACACATACTGGGGGGTTGGGGCCATATATGTGTGGGTTTCACCTACACAATACATGTGGGCACTAATGCACTCCAGAGGCCAGTGTATGTTACAGTGGTATATGGCCCAGTATTAGTGAGTGTAGGGGGGTGCACCATGACTAACCTAGGCTGTTACAACATGTGTGGGTATCTGGGATAGGCTGCCTTAAGGTATCTGGATGTACTTTACCATACAATCCACCTTGGTTAAATGTAGGCCTACTGCCTCCTGCCATACGGGATGTTCTGTTTGTCAGTGTGATTGTGATGGTGTCAGGTATGCCTTGTTATGTAACAGATACATCCCATTGTGTCAGCTGGGGTCTGTCACCCCTAGGGATTGTGCACAGAGTGTAGATGGAGGCTGCTGACCTATACATCTGCATTACATACTGGTGATTGTCTGGTATGCTGTGGCCCAGTCTGTCATTAAAAATGTACTACTTGGAGGCCTCAGCCTGGACAGCAACATATGTCAACCTTTCCAGACTACCATCTTAGTATAACAGTTGCATTACACTGCTCATATGGATGTCAGTGTCAGTGTCTATAAACAGCTAAATGACATGGCATATACAACTGTCATAGAACACAAAACTTTCACATTAATTTATGCACACCTGTGTGTGATGTTATACCCTTTGATATATCTGTGGGTATATGTTGCAGGCTATGAATGTCATCCGTATGAGTGGCTCATACAGTTTCCAGTTGGTAAGGTGGTGACTGTAGGAATACTGGCTGCTCCATATTGTGTGCACATGCTACATATGTATATAACTGTACAAATCTCTGTGAGTGCATGTGTAGTTACATATATATATATATATATATATATATATATATATATATATATATATATATATATACACCTGTATCTGCATATATGTGTCTGTGTATATGTATCCTAGGGATGGCCATGTCGTGTCTGGTCCTGGTTATGGGATCTGCAACACTTGGTACTGTATTACAGGGGGGTCGTGCTTGGCTGGGGGGTATACCTATATGTACCAGACGTATATTGTGTGGGGGCTCTCAACCCCATTAACGTTGCATGAAGACATATATGTTTTGTTATTTCCCCATTATATGCAGATGTATGTCCGTATATACCTATATATGTATATCTATAAGCCAGTGCATTTCTTTGTGCCAGTCCCAAGCCTGGATAAATGGGGAGGGTTGCGTCAGGAAGGGCATCTGGCGTAAAACTTCGTCAAATAATTTCATGCAGTCACCAGTAAATATTTCCATACCGGATCGGTCGAGGCCCGGGTTAACAACGACCGCCACCAATACTGTTAGCCAACAGGGTGCTGGCAGAAATTGGGCTACAGTTGGCCAAAGGAGGAGAAGAGGTGGAAGGCATGGCTGAAGGCAGGAAGAGAGGAGAAAGGCTAGGACTGTGGTAGTGAGGGTCGGAACTTTGAATGTTGGCAGTATGACTGGTATAGAGACAGAGCTGGCTGATATGATGGACAGAAGGAAGGTTGGTATATTGTGTGTGCAAGAGACCAGATGGAAGGGGAATAAGGCTAGGTGTATTGGAGGTGGGTTCAAATTGTTTAATCATTGTGTGGATGGGAGGAGAAATGGCATAGGAGTTATTCTGAAGGAACAGTATGCTAAGAGGGTTTTGGAGGTGAAAAGAGTGTCAGACAGAGTAATGTTTATGAAGCTGGAAATTGATGGTGTAATGATGAATGTTGTTAGTGCATATGCTCCACAAGTTGGGTGTGCAATGGATGAGAAAGAAAAATTTTGGAGTGAATTGGATGAATTGGTGATGACTGTATCCAAGGTTGAGAGAGTGGTGATTGGAGGAGATTTCAATGTGCATGTTGGTGAAGGGAACAGAGGGGATGAGGAAGTGATGGGTAGGTATGGTGTTAAACAAAGGAATGCAGAAGGTCAGATGGTAGTGGATTTTGTGGAAAGGATGGACATGGCTGTGGTGAATACGTATTTTAACAAGAGGGAGGAGCATAGGGTGACATACAAGAGTGGAGGAAGATACACACAGGTGGATTATATCTTATGTAGGAGGGCCAGTCTGAAGAAGATTGGAGACTGTAAAGTGGTGACCAGAGAAAGTGTAGTTAGGCAGCATAGGATGGTGGTTTGTAGTATGACGTTGGTGATCAAGAAGAGGAGGAGGAGTGTGAGGGCAGCACCAAGGATCAAATGGTGGAAATTGAAAAAAGGGTAATTGTGAGGTGGAGTTCAGGGATGAGTTAAGACAGGCACTGAGTGGCAGTGAAGAGTTACCAAATAGCTGGGTAACTACAGCAGAGCTACTAAGGGAGACGGCTAGAAAGGTGCTTGGTATCACATCGGGACAGAGTAAGGACGACAAGGAGACATGGTGGTGGAATGAGGAAGTACAGGAGAGTATACAGGCAAAGAGGTTGGCAAAGAAGAAGTGGGATTGTCAGAGAGATGAAAAAAGTAGACAGGAGAATAATTAGATGAGGTGCATGGCAAAGAGAGAGGTGGCGAAGGCTAAGGATAAGGCATATGAAGAGTTGTATGAATGGTTGGACACTAAGGAGGGAGAAAAGGACCTATACCGATTGGCTAGACAGAGGGACCCAGCTAGGAAAGATGTGCAGCAGGTAAAGTTGATAAAGGATAATGAGGGAAACATACTCACAAGCGAGGAGAGTGTGTTGAGGAGATGGAAAGAGTACTTTGAGGGGTTGATGAATGAAGAGAATGAGAGGGAGAGAAGGTTGGATGATGTAGGGATAGTGAATCATGAAGTACAATGGATTAGCAAGGAGGAAGTAAGGATAGCTATAAAGAGAATGAAGAATGGAAAGGCTGTTGGCCCAGATGACATACCTGTGGAAGCATGGAGGTGTTTAACTGAAATAGCAGTGGAGTTTTTAACCAGATTGTTTAATGATATCTTAGAAAGTGAGAGGATGCCTGAGGAATGGAGAAAAAGTGTTTTGGTACCAATTTTTAAGAATAAGGGTGATGTGCAGAGCTGTAGTAACTACAGAGGGATTAAATTGATCAGTCACAGCATGAAGTTATGGGAAAGAGTAGTGGAAGCTAGGTTAAGAAGGGACGTGATGATTAGTGATCAGCAGTATGGTGTCATGCCGGGAAAGAGCACTACAGATGCGATGTTTGCTCTGAGAGTGTTGATGGAGAAGTACAGAGAATGTCAGAAGGAGTTGCATTGTATTTTTGTAGACTTAGAGAAAGCATGTGACAGGGTGCCTAGAGAGGAGTTGTGGTATTGTATGAGGAAGTCAGGAGTGTCAGAGAAGTATGTAAGAGTGGTGCAGGATATGTACGAGGGTAGTGTGACAACGGTGAGGTCTGCAGTGGGAGTGATGGATGTGTTTAAGGTGGAGGATGGGTTACATCAAGGATCAGCTCTGAGCCCTTTCTTATTTGCAATGGTGATGGACAGGTTGACAGACAAGATCAGACAGGAGTCCCCGTGGACTATGATGTTTGCAGATGACATTGTGATCTGTAGTGAGAGTAGTGAACAGGTGGAGGAGACCCTGGAGAGATGGGGATATGCTCTAGAGAGAAGAGGAATGAAGGTCAGCAGGACTAAGACAGAATATATGTGTGTGAATGAGAGGGAGGATAGAGGAATGGTGAGGATGCAAGGAGTAGAGGTGGCGAAGGTGGATGAGTTTAAATACTTGGGGTCAATAGTTCAGAGTAATGGTGAGTGTGGAAGAGAGGTGAAGAAGAGAGTACAGGCAGGATGGAGTGGGTGGAGAAGAGTGTCAGGAGTGATTTGTGACAGAAGAGTACCTGTAAGAGTGAAAGGGAAGGTCTACAAGAGGGTAGTGAGACCAGCTATGTTATATGGGTTGGAGACAGTGGCATTGACAAAAAGGCAGAAGTTTGAGCTGGATGTGGCAGAGTTAAAGATGTTAAGATATGCACTGGGTGTGACGAGGTTGGACAGGTTTAGGAATAAGTATATTAGAGGGTCAGCCCAGGTTGGAAGGTTTGGAGACAATGCCAGAGAGGCAATATTACATTGATTTGAACATGTGCTGAGGAGGGATGCTGAGTATATTGGGAAAAAGATGCTAAGGATGAAGCTACCAGGTAACAGGAAAAAAGGAAGGCCTAAGATAAGGTTTATGGATGTGGTAAGAGAGGACATGCAGGTGGTTGGTGTGACAGAGCAAGATGCAGAGGACAGGAAGAAATGGAAACAGGTGATCCGCTGTGGCAACCCCTAACAGGAACAGCCAAAAGAAGATGATATACATATATATATATATATATATATATATATATATATATATATAGATATATACATATATATATATATATATATATATATATATATATATATATATATATATATATATAGATATATATCTGCTGACATGAGTATATAACCTGCCGTATATATTTAGACATGTAGATGTGGACATATATATCTATAGATGTAGGCATTTGCATGTTTATATGTTCATAGATATTTATTTGTGTCTATACATACATATATATATATATATATATATATATATATGTATATATATATATATATATATATATATATATACATACATATACATATATATCAATATATTGTAACTGTTTAGACATTAATATATTTACTCACACACATACATCTACATGTTGGAATACATTCTCTGTGCTGTCAAATGACTGGGCTGGATGATATGTTTGTGAATACATCAAGTATATGCATATCTGAGATGGCTTAGTGATAAATCACTTGGGCTATGGTGTGCAAGGTCCTGTGTTAGCAGAGGCTTCTTAATTTGTTGCTATTATACAGCAAAAAGATGTAAAATTATGTTCATATACAGATTTCACATAGAAAATGATATGTGCTACAGTGGGAATTGAACCGGGAATGCCTGTTCATTAGGCAGATGCTCTAATCACTACACTATTGCTGTGCTGTTTCATTTGCATATATATTCCTTGTTATCCTCTTCAGCCTTTTCAGCTGCTTTAACCATAGCTAGGCAATGGGCACACCAGCGCACCTACGGTTATCTGTACTCGGGGTTTTAAAAAAAATAAATAAAAGGGTCTCTTCATTTTATTTAAATGTACTGTTGCTGTTGAACACATGGGGACTGTTGGTGGGGATATACGGACACCTATGAGAGGTCTCACTCATTTATTTACACTTTCTTCTGTTCTACTTTGCAGGGGCATGTTTATTCTGAGAGCTTTGCTCTCAAACACGCCCCCTGCACTCGTCCACACTCCGTGTAGCATTAGGAGTTCAGGCAGCGTGTCTTCATAAATATGCAGGGCACGCTGCCATCCTCCTCTTAAACTGCTGCTTCCATGCAGGACTAGATTAGTTCTGCACGGACGTTTAGTAAATCCGGGGGGATAGGATCATAGGAAGTTACTAGGCTAATGATCCTAGGGCCCTTACAAGCCTAGCCAAGTTCTTATCAAGATCTGAAGAGCTCTTCACAGTCACTACTTAATCTTGCTTTCACATTTTACATTAATAAGTTTATTAAATTATGGGAGATCCTCTGAAATATTTTATAGAAGCTATAATTACTAGTATTTGTATAGAAATGTACATATCAGCTTTTTTTTTTTGGAATTGGCTTACATTTAATTATATTATTTATAATCTAATAGTTATTCTTTTCATGTCTTGTGAATGTGTACAATTTATCTGCATTGTTTCTTTCACACACTGTTGTATGTTTAATATTTATTATACATGCTTGTAGTAAAGTTATGATTTATTTCTTCTTTTTAAATAATTGTTTGTTGTTTATGAAAAATTCAGTAAACTGCAATTGTTTATAAAGAAAAGTATTGCTAGTAGCATTGGAATGAATCATAACCATGGTGACAAAATATGAAGCAGAGCTAAAAGTTGTTCTTTTGTAACAGTAGCACACATGTTCAGATGCTTATGATGTATAAGGCATAGCTGACTGACATTACATGAAGAAGAAACATGTTGTGAAACAGAAATGTCATAATATCAAAATCCCAAAATATTGAAACCTGATATATCTAAAGCAAAAATACTGAAAATCAAAATATTTGAAAGCCAAGAAAAAGACATTAAAACCTATTTGATGTAAGAGGGCAAACCTCCTGCACCTCCATGTGGTGTCCCCCCACATAATCTGTAATTTATATATACCAACTCCTGGACCACACAAAAGTGGAGAAGGGCACGTTTCACTCTCTGCTGTACCAGAAGTGTTTGATATTATGAGACATAAATATTTTCAGCCTGCAAAAATAGTCATTTCATATTCTGAATTTTTGATCAAATGAATGACACCCCGTGAAACTGTACATTAACTTACTTAATGTTCTAATTCAACAAAACTGTCAAAGAATAACTTTTTATAAGTCAGGTCAAATTACAAAAGATACAGATGCAGAGAAAGCCTTCTGGTTAGGCATTGGTTTTAACTCTTGCCAACATGAAAGGAAAATATTAGCTTCTGCTTGAGCTTCAAATCTTATAAACAACAGCATAACAACTACTTAGGCATTTAGATCATATTATACCATGACCCCCCCAAAACGTGCACGCTGATTGGCCAGCGTGCCTGTTGTAAATCGAGTTATACTAATGGAAAAAGGTCCGCCGCCGGACTTTTTCCATTAGTATAACTTCGATTTTAAACACTGTCTGCTATGTTAAATGGGTTTAACATAGCGAGACAGTTTAAAATAAGCAACGGAGATCTCCGCTTATTTTAGCTGTCTCGCCATGTAAAACCCATTTAACATAGCGAGATGTTTAAACGGAGAAAGCAAGATCTCCGTTGCTTTTAGTTCGCTATGTTAAATGAGTTTAACATAGCGAGACAGTTTTAAAATAAGCAGCGGAGATGTCCGTTGCTTATTTTAAACTGTCTCGCTATGTTAAACTCATTTAACATAGCGAGACTAAAAAGCAACGGAGATCTTGCTTTCTCCGCTGTTGCTCAGCTCTGATGTACTGCGCAGGCGCAGTACATCAGAACTGCGGATGCCAGATATCTGCGGAAGGGCAGTAAACAGGCATTATACTATGCCATTATTTAAGAAAAGTAACAGTTTCTTTTCTTAAATAATGTCATGGTATAATAGCAATAACCCACTTCTGGGTGTGGGTAATGCTAAATTTACCCACGGTTGGCTTTGGCAACCGTGGGTAAATTTAGCATTACCCACACCCAGGCGTGGGTTATTGCTATAGTAAAGTATGAGTGTTAATGTGTGCTGACTCCTGTGGGCTGTCATTTGTTACAATGTATCCTTTGTGCTGTACCAAAAAATTGAACCACAGAGAATAGGAACAGCATTATACAAACACTACAGATTACTCTATCTTGGTACTGACTTCCTCTTGTTTCCAAGCATAATGAAGGTTACACAGAGCAAAGCATCTGATAAAAGCAAAATAAAGAGCTGCTGATAATGTGGGTTTTGTTCTTTATAGTTCCATAGGTAAAATTATCATTCCACCACTTTCTGCAAAGATCAGTCTAGCTGCTTTCTTCTACGTAGGAAATGCCTGACAAGGTGGTGATCATAGTCACCGAGTGAAAGTTCAGTGATGAAAGTTCCATTATGTAACATTATAACCTAATCTGCAATTGCTGAATTCTTCTGCATGTGATATGTATGACATGTTAGTTGTCTTATTCATTGAATCAGACTTTCATGATGTGAATAATTTATCTAGCATAAGTCAGTGAAACCCCATTTTTCCATATTCAGAACAATATAGAACAACCCCTTTACCCATTGTGCAGTGGTTTAGGAGATGACTAAATCAGAGGGCACCTGGGGTGTCAGATTGCTTCATTTATGGAACAGCATTTTGTGCTATATGGTCAAAAGTTATTTCAATAAATTTTGTTTGTTGAAATTACACATAGTAAATTCTTATTAAACTGACTTGTAAGTTACCTGGCATAAATGTACAACATCATCAAAATGACGACTTCACTAACAAAATAGTTTGCTAATTCAATGTATTCTTTCAGGCAGATGCATATTTGTTCAGTGTAATGCTAGCCTTTCTTTGGACATATACCTGCTGAGGTTACAGTGCATGGATAAGATCTCTATATGTGTGCATGCTAGTTTACAAAACAAAGTAAAAAAATCATATCTTATTATTATGCTTATTGTTTATTAAAATACTAGATATTCATATTGTGAGATTAAACCACAAGTCACTACAGTAGCTTGGAGCAATGTGTTGTAAAAATCTCAAATGTAGTTTGAAGCATATTCTTTTTACTTTTAGTTTAAACTGATTATGCTTAGTAAATCAGTAGACAAATGCCTTAAACCATTTATTCTGTTCTCTCTCAGATTCAACAGAATGTGTGAAATGCCCTGATAAGGAGTGGCCCAATGAGAAACAGGATTGTTGCATTCCAAAAATCATTGAATTCCTTGCCTATGAAGACCCTTTGGGAGTAACATTGACTGGCATGAGCTTATTTTCTGCATTGGTGTCTGTTTCAGGTCTCATTATCTTTTATAAACACAATGACACTCCTATTGTCCGAGCTAATAACCAGACATTAAGTTACCTTCTTCTTTTGTCACTGGTGGTGTCTTCACTTTGCTCATTTGTTTTCATTGGCCAGCCAAACAAAATTAATTGTCTGCTTAGTCAAACTATCTTTGGTATTACCTTTGTAATGTGTGTGTCTTGTATCCTTGCAAAGACTATTACGGTTGTTATTGCTTTCAAGTCAGCTAAACCAAACAGCAAATTAACAAAGTATGTAGGCCCAGTAATTCCAAATAGTATAGTATTTATACTCACATTCTTTCAGGTCATACTCTCTTCTGTATGGTTAGCCATCTCTCCCCCATTCCCTGAGGAGAACATGAAATCACAAATGGGCAAGTTAATCCTTGAGTGCAATGAAGGGTCAGTAATTGCATTTTGGTGTATGCTGGGATACCTTGGTTTGCTTGCCTCTGTGAGTTTTATAGTAGCCTTTCTGTCTCGCAACTTGCCAGACAGCTTTAATGAGGCTCGTAACATATCATTTAGCATGCTGGTGTTTGTAAGTGTCTGGTTTTCCTTCATCCCTGCCTACCTCAGCACAAAAGGGAAGTACATGGTGGCTGTTGAGATATTTGCCATTCTTTCATCTAGCATGGGTGTGCTCTTTTGTATTTTTGCTCCGAAATGTTATATTATTCTTTTCCATCCTGAAATTAATACAAAACAATACATAATGGGGAGAGGTTCATCACAAAGCAGATAATTTTAACATTATTTTTCTCTATGGCCTTTTTTAAGTCAACATCACAAAGGTTATAATGATAACTTGCCAAATATATTCAAAGCAAGACAAAATAAGTATGTATTCTCCATCACCTGTTCCCATTTTTGTAATAATGATTCATATAGTGTTCATCTAGACATTTTATCTTTATCTGGTGGCTAAAGTTCTGCTTAGCTTATTCTGTAGCTGGAATAAGACATGACAGACCCAGTTGTAATGCAGACTAAGATTGCACTACAATGGCTTAGTGGGGACTCTCAGTTCTGCATTTCAGAATGAATGTTATGTAATGCAATGTAGGTAAACTGTATTACAGCAGTTAAGATATGGTTTAGTTAACTCTGAAGATTGTGCTACTCACTATCTGTAGACTTCTGTATAGTGTACTTAGAGATGGGCTGTTTGAAATTCACAGGCTTCTACCATGAAGAAAATGTAAGCTTTTATATGAATCACAGTATATACATCAACAAGAAAACCCTTACGTGTAATATGCTGTCATGACCATGTGAGAAATACATTCAAACAACTCAACAGCTAAGGTAGTCGACTTTCAGATTATTGAACTACACTCACCAAACATATATCTGGCTGACTCCTCACTTCACCAAAAAGCACCCAATTGAAAAAGGAAGCTGCATTCATTTGCTTTGCTGTTCAGTACACTGCATTCCACATTCACTCACACACTGCTTTCAGAAACACACACACAGATGTACACACGCGCACACACACACACACACACACACACACACACACACACACACACCCACACACCCACACACACACACACACACACACACACACACACACCATACCTGTTGATATTTATATGTGGGGTGCCTCCACAGACTTGTTTCTCCACAGTGACACAATATTGACCAAAGTGCTGCAACTGACTAAACAGATGTTGACTGTAGCACACTGAGACTAAGAGAGCTGTTAGTAAAGAACAGCTTCAACAGCTGTCAGGAAAAATAAGCAATGACATAACCAATGAGAACCCTATCTCTAAAGCATTAGTTCAGGTTTTAAAATGTCTGGATCACTTTCTTAGCAGCATTATTTCAAATAACACCTTTTTTCCTTTAAGCTATTTGCACCATAAAAAAGATAAGCAGTGAGAGCAAAAACAAGACATAAAACATTCAGATGGTGCAAATATTTAATTCAAATTATTTAAAAGATCCTGGATTTGTTCTTTTTGCCATGAATTTCCAGTCAGCATTTGAGGTCTGTTCTCCACATATCTAGCACATGAATTTATTCCTCCCGTCTGTTCCATGTAAACCTTTTTTCTCCCTTATGTTTTTCACCTGTGATGATTTTAATAAGGTTATGTAAATTGTATTCTAAAATTCCAAAAACTTTTGCTCCCTTCCCACTAGTAACATTTTTACTTTTATTTATTTATTTTTTGGCCCCCACTGGAATCTGGCCTCAGTTTTCCTAGAAGCCCATTCATTTCTCTCCCACCCTCAGTGCTGGATGGAAATGGCGAAGGGGAGATGAGAGACAAGGAAATCAGTATCATCCTGTGGGAAGCTTGGAGATTTTTTGATGCTCCTATTGCCTTCCCATTTTGTCTAGTAAGTGTGATTTCATATTTATTATACAATGACCCCCCCCCATTAATATTCCAAAATGTCATGCTGATTGGTCACCGTGTCTATTGCAAATCCAACTTATACTAATTGAAAAGGTCTGGTCGCCTGGACTTTTTCCTTTAGTATAAGTCTTGATTTTTTTGTGTTTTTGGTAGCAACGGAGAACGGAAGAGCTCTGTTGCTGTAATCTCACTATGTTAAATGAGTTTAACTTAGCAAGATATCTTGAAAAAAAAGCAGCAAAGATGTTCCTTTCTCCGTTGCTTTTTTTAATGATATCTTGCTATGTTAAACTCATTTAACATAGCGAGACAGCTTTAAAAAATGGAACAGAGATCTTCCTTTCTCTGTTGCTTTATTTAAAGCTATCTTGCTATGTTAAACTCTTTTAACATATCGAGACACCTTTTAAAAAGCAACGGAGATCTTTCTTTCTCCATTGCTTCCACATACAACTCTGATGTACTGCATAAGCATACACATGCACAGTACATCAGAACTGCCGCAGAATACTGGACAGCTGCGGAAGGGCAGCACAGAGGCATTATACAATGCCATTATTTAAGAAAAGTATTTTTTTCTTAAATAATGTCATTGTATAATAGCAATAACCTACTTCTGGGTGTGGGTAATGCTGGATTTAGCCATGGTTGTCTTTGTTTGGCTACTCGGGCTTCGCCCTAGTGACAAACCACACCAACCGTGGGTAAATCCAGCATTATCCACACCCAGGCGTGGGTTATTGCTTAAATATGCTAAGCTTCCATATGGATGCATACACTTTTACATGTCTGCAGCGTCCAGCTTGCACTGCCAAGACCCCAGATATATGGAGCACCTCAAGTGGGTGCTCCTGTAGTAGGACAAAAACCCACATCATCACCCTTTGTGGGTATGTCAGTAAAAGCTGCTCACTCCTAGCCCTCTCTGTCTACCTCCCTGGTTGCCTGAATCACTAATAGAAATTGGTTCACCAGGGATGCTGTCAGGATTTATTCCCTCTGCACAACCAAACCATCTGTCTCTGTACAGCAATCTTTCTGGCATTCAGTTTCCTTTTTATATACAACTTATTCCTTTTCATTCCCTCATTTATTTCTTTTTATAATCATACCCTTTCCCCCGTATTCTACAGTCCTCTGATTTCAAATGTTGTACTTCACCTAATCTCACAGATACCCCTCATCACATACACTAAAAGCATGTCCTCCCTAGTTTTATTTTTAATAAAAATATGTAATTTCTTTACCCTATTAGAGTAGAATATTATCCATTCCTTCCACATTCCTAAGTATTCATTGCACCTTTTGTTATGTGTACAATGTTTTTCTATTAATAAACCATACTGATCCTAAACTTTCAAGCTTCCTTCTCATCAGGTTGTGTATAACAGAATAAACTGTGACAACACATGCATTAATGTTCGCTTACTTTACTACATTATTCTTTTTACACTTCAGTTCTTGCTACTAGAACACCAAATGCTAATGCTTTCATTACTGTTCTTAATACTGCCTTACCTACCGTGCAGCATATTTTTCCAGATTTCCCATGCCTGAAACGTATGCATTTATTAATTACCCATGTGATTTTGCTTAACACTTTGTCATTTTCATTTTCTTTTGAAATCCTACACTCTCCTCCTCAGTGTCAAGTACCCTTTCTGTAGTGACGTCATCTGTGTTTTTTTTCTTTTACTTAATAACCCTCCCTTCACAGGTTAGTTAAAATATCATAAACAGTTAACAGCTCAAGCATGGAGCCATGTCTGTTCTTGTGTTTATACTAAACTACCTTTGTTTTCTGGTATCTATCATGACTTTGATGTTTCATCCATGCATTCAGTATCTCACCCTACCAATGTAGATGATGTCAAGATAGATAGGGTACTTGGTAGTGATGAAGTGAGGGCAGCACTTCAGAAAAAAGCAAACCGACAAAGTAACATACAAACTTAAAAAATACTTAATAAATGTCTGTAGAGTACAGATGTTTCATTTGAAACTCACTTATAAATCCAAACAAGAAAATTGCATTTTTAAAAAGAAAAAAAGGAACAATGGAACACAGTGGAAACATAAATAAAATGCAGTTTATTAGGTTAAATATAGATTGAGTAATACCCATCCCTCCTTTCTTAATGTAAGAAAAAAAACCTCTCTAGGTCACTGTATAATTTTATCCACACTTTGTCAGAGTCCACATCGTTTCTTAATTCTTCACTGTTCTATAATCATCTTTAAATACAGAATCCAAAGACACGCCATTCCAATCCTTGCATCCAGTATGCAGTTAAACTCTTAAAGGTGATGCCGAGGTATACAGGGTACTTGACAATGGTGAGTAGAGAGTAGGATTTCAGAATAAAACCAGGATGGGGAAGTGCTATGCAAAGGTAAGAAATAATAAATATCTGTAAAGTACAGAAATTTCCCTTCAGACTGCGGTGGTGGTGCTGCGGTAGCGTTGTCGCCTCATAGCAAGATGCTGTCCGTTCTATTCTCAGCTAGAGTGTCTCCTGTGTGGAGGCATACGTGAATGGGGCGTGCCTTCGTTGAAGGTTGTGCGTCAGGGCTGATAACCCGGTTCGTAAAAATCCACTACCAATCATTAGCGGACCAGAGTTCCGCTGTGGCGACCCCTAACCGGGAAAAGCCGAAAGACACACCCACCCACTCATAAAAGCTATAATCAGCTTCCTGACAAGTATTTGATTAATTTTTGATCATCTCACATGTGATCACAAATGAATGAAACCTAAAAAAAGCAAACAACATCTGCGAGTGAAATATCACACAAAATAATGCATTTTTGCAGTTGGTAAGCCCTCCTGCACCCTTCACAGCCTTGTTTCTTATAAAATAAATATAAATAGAAAGTTAGCTGGTGGTCACTCACCAGTGATCACAGAAGAGTGTCATTTACTAGTTTTTCACAAAAAGTGTGGCTCCCACATAATCAAGTAGTCACAAGCAAGCTGATTTTTTATCTAGCCTAAGTAGTAGCCATCTTGCCTTTCTTAGTTAATAAAAAAGTCACTACATCACTGCATAATGTTACCCATGTTGTAATCTATTCTCCTAAATCTTTAATTTTCTACGATCGCCTATAAATACACAATCCAAGGATACACTTCTAGATTCCACTTTTATCTTTTTCTGGTCTATGGATATATGAAATAGTTATTTCAACTGATTTTATCATGTAGTGATAGATTTCTTAATCAGAAACTGTGCCTGTGCCCTCTGCTATGCCAAATTTCATTGTAAGCAATCTGCTGGGATGTAAGTTCATTTCCTCTTCGATTTAGAACTAATGATTACACTGTCCATTCTAGCCCACTACTAACCTTTATGTTTAACACTTGAGCTATATATTTATTTTGCTTTATTTTTATCATGTATCTTAAATATTTTTGTTGTACTCATGATCACCCATGGTCTCGCCATTATTCTGTAAAATCCAACATCCATTTGTCAGATGCAACTTTTTTTATGTGACATTTATGTAAGTATGTCATATATTTCTGCTGTTTCATGTTTGTCAGTTACATTTCTTGCATATGAAGCATTTTTGTACTGCAGGTCTAAATAAAGAAATTCTGTTTAACTTACTTACGGATGCTGTTTTGTCATTTATATATATATATATATATATATATATATATATATATATATATATATATACATACATTATATATATATATGTGTGTGTGTGTGTGTGTGTGTGTGTGTGTGTGTGTGTGCGTGTGTGTGTGTGTGTGTGTGTGTGTGTGTGTGTGTGTGTGTGTGTGTGTTTGTGTTTGTGTGTGTGTGTGTGTGTGTGTGTGTGTGTTTAACATTTACTAAAGAACTAAGGGTCAAAGTTGTTAGATTTTATGAATATAAATCTGAAATTAATTATGTTGTAAATATGCTGAAAGAAAAGGCTTGCTTAAATGCAGAAACAAAGTTTAAGTAAAATGTGATCAGCAGTCATACTAAATGACCATGGCTTGGAAAAGGAATCTGCTGAATGGACATTATTCCCTTACAGACTCAAGGCAGGATGTTATGCAAGAACAAAAATGCAAAATCTGCTTTTAAAGAACAATGACATGTTTTTCTGCATGGAAAAACAGGATATGACATAAGAACAGATACAAAGATCCAAATAAAATACAGGATGTTCACACTGTCAGAAAAGCTGATCTCTGACAATGTGTTTTCTCAAAAATATGTTTTTCTTCATAAAAACAGGATATGCTTATCAGCATTGACATAAGAACATGTGTTTTATACAAAGATCCAAATAGAATACAGGACAATGTGTTTCCTCAAAAATATGTTTTTCTACATGGACATCAGGACACTGTTACAGGATATTCACACTGTCAGAAAAGCTGGTCTCTTACAAGACATTGTTAAACAAGGAAGTTTAGTATTGTTTCTACAGGATAAGCAATTCTCCAAAATATGTTTAAAAAGAGTATATAAAGAGCTGTATAAATCCAGTTGTTTAGGGATATGGTAGGAACACATTTGGTGTTCTGAGGTAAATGTTATATCTCTCACATCATCTGTACTATATGAGAAGTAAAGTTGGAACAGTACTTTTAAGCTGCAACGTTTGTCCAGTTTTATTTATTATAAAAGTTATTGGTTACTGCTCTTAAAGACAAGTGCTGCAAAGTATATTCTCTCATCAGTGTATATTCTGCAAGTTTCTGTATGCAACAGACTGTGAATGCAAATATAATCAGACTTTGAATTTTAGCAAGAATCCAGCCAGCAAGACTGAGTGTCATAAGAACACTGCAGATCCATCACACCAAGCAAGAAGCAAGTAAGAGACATATGATATTTTTTCAATGGCGAGGCAGCTGAGTGACTAGCACCATATAATTTTTCAATGGCAAGCTAGTCTGCATTTGAACCTACAATCTGCATTCAAACACAGGAGGAGTGATGGTAAGCCCTGCAGAGGGTCACTTCAGTTAAATTGCAGTAACTAACATTTGTACGTATGTGTAAATCCTAAACAGAAGTATTCCAGTTTATGCAGCTTGCAGTAGTAAAGTTTTTTAGACGTCTACAATCCGGAGTGAGACTAGTTCAAGAAATTGCAGTGCCATAAATTCTTCAAGAAAAGGGGATATCCACTAGCCCATCAGTCCACTGCCTGTTGTGCTTTCCCAGCTTCTCAAGTGACTTTGAAAAATTTCCAGCCATCTGCAATAGCAGCCTGATCACCTGTTTTCTTGCTAACTGGTAAGACTTTTTTCTGTGTCACATATTTAGTGTGGATGATGTTAAAACAGTTTGTATATTCTTAAGAGAGTTTTTATATTCTTAAGACAGTTTGTATATTCATATATAGTTTCTGTATTCCTAGACAGGTTGTATATTACTAGATAGTATGAATATTATTTATAATTCATGCAGGAGTAAACCAAACTTTAGTAAATTGCTATGCTGGTATACACAGCACATTAGTAAATGTAAAACCTTATTAGGGCAGGTTGATAGTAAGGCATTATGCAAATGTATTACAATATTTGACTGGCATCTCAAAGAAAACCATGTGAAATATGACAAATGTTTATTGTGTGATTCAACAAAAACTGCATTTTGTGTATTATGTCATAAAAAAATATTGCATCATATTGCAAATATAAAAATAGACTGTAAAGACAGATCTGAAGAATTAACTAAGGGTAAAGTGTTTCCATTACATTCTGATGTTGAACAGTTATGTTCTGTCACCAGATGCAAAAGGTTTATTTCAGAGTTGCAACAACAGTCAAATCAGTTACTGATAGAAACTCTAGTACATTTTGTTACAAAGAAATGTAATAAACTTCTAAAAGGCAGACACAATGAGTTCAGGAAACTTAGACACGTTATACATACATCTTTTCAAAAGTGCATAGGAGTTTCAAATTCAGCAGAACAGCTTACTAAAGAATGTCAGAAAGACCATACAACATTCCAAAAAATTCAACAGCAGTTACAGGATAAAGAAAATAAATTAGCTGAACTGACAAAGACTAAAAATTTCCTGCATACACAGCTAATCTGTGCAAAAGAAATATATTTTATAATATGTTTATGTTTTGAAAATGGTTAAACATACATGGTAGGATAGTAGGATCTGATGTCTGGACAAATCATTCTTAAATGTTTTACTTTCATTCAGTTAAAGCAAGACATCTATCAGTACTACAGTAAAGTAAAGCATATGAATGCCATTCATTAGCATAGTCAAAAGGTAAACAAAACTGTTCTAGTGTATTATAATATATAAAATTAAATAAAAATAGATGAGTAAAAATTTAAAGTCACAAGACTGACATGCTTGTATAAAGATATACAGATACAAGACAGACATGCATGTGTGTTCTTTTCATCTAGAGTACATCTGTTACAATAAGGCAGACAACAGCAAATATAAATAATATAAATATAAATGTGTTGGTTAAACTAATATCTATTTTGTTTTTACAATTTGTTTATAATTATATAGTAACACCAAACAGTTAAAGTTCTGAATTTTAAGAAGAAAATCACAGATGGTATTATTCAAACAGTTTTTGTAAAATTAATGGCAGGACAGTTCAATAGTTAAATAAATAAATAATAAAAAATACTGAAATCCATGTAAGGTAATTGTAAAATGATGTCTATTTATGTTGTATAAATGCATAGTTATGCAAATCACAATCACATTAAAGGAAAAATGCTAAAAGAATTAACTATAGTTTACAGAGTATGAAATGTGAGCTCTGACCTTCCTAGACTAGATGAATAGTTACAGGAAATGCTGGAAAGATAAGATAAACAACAAGACTGATTGCCAGGCAAGTAGCTTGAGTTTTTCTAAAGCATCATTGTTATTAAAACATAATTGTTAAAATGTTTACAGGCAACACTGTTTAGTAATTGTCATAAAATGCCACAATTGTGCATAGATGTCACTGATAATCTGTTTGCAAGTAAATGTTAAAAGGACAAAAAAACTCAGTTGTATCAAGTACAGCCAGCAAATGGGCTATAGTATATATACAGTTCAAATCAATTGTGCAGGAGAATGTAAATGCCTACTAGTGGTAGTAAACAGCAAAAGCTTTATAAAAAGTTATCAAGTCAGACAAAAGTTCATAATTTGATAAAATAAATGTATGACCATAGTGTTGGGCTGACATACTTTCTATTCTCACAGCATAGGGCAGGTAAACAGTGCTGAAGTACTACAGGGGGAGGGGCACTTTCTCAGTTTTACACTGACTGTATAAACAGACTGTGACAAGGGTCTGAAATAAAGCTACATAAAAATAAATAATAAGGGTCTAAAATAAAGCTACAGGAAAAAAAAAAAATCGCATTCATTCTTGACAATACTCTTTTAGGTAGAGGGAAAAACAGGTATTAGTGTATTAGAAATACTGGTAAACTGGATTAAACCTGACAGGATAAGATATTTTACAAGTTGTTAATAGCTATCATAATGGTTATTATTTTATTGTTTAGAAAAAACAAGAGATGATTTAAAATTGCTTTATTAAAGCTATACAAGAGAGAATAAAGATATGCAAAAATGCATAAATGTTTCTAATAGCAAGAATGGTCACTATTTTTAATAAGTTTTTGGCAAAACAATGTTGGTATAAAAAGCATGAATATTTTTAATAATTGTTGAGTATGTAGTTTAAAATAACAGGACATATGGATTTGGTATCAGTTCCACTAGATATTTCTAAAGAGACAAACATTTTCCAAGATTTTGCTTAATATTAATGTTATTAAATTTGTAAGATTAGACTAAATGTACTTTATAGTCATTGTATGTACAAATGCAGAAGAATTCAGTACAAATGAGATTAATGTCTAGTAATAAATATGTGTGAAAACCATATTTAATAAAAAATGGGTCCAGGGTACCTACTAGATTGAAATGCATAAATAGCAAACAGTCTGTGTAAATACATACTGTAAAGAATACATCGTGATAAGTTCAAAAGTAATTTGTCAAGTTGTAATATCATTGGTTTTACCCCAGTAAATTGCTTTCAAATATTTATTATCTAAGCCCAGTTCAGTGTTTTACCAAGATGTTATTGAGCAGTTCAAAGACATGACCACAATGTTATGGTTAAAATGACATTGAAATTGTGTGTTTTCAGCAGTGTATAAATGCTTGCAGTAGCACATGGTTACTGTCTCTTATAGTTAATTCAACAGTTGCAAAGAGTTAATGGAACAGTTCTAAGTCATAAAAAGAAATTCTATGATTGCAAAAGAATAAATTGATCATGTTAAAAAAAAAATAACATTAAAGCAGACACAGCTCATAACTGATAAAATATTTTCACAGAATGGTCTGCAAAAGAAAAAATGTTAAATACATTCAGTTTTGGTAGTAATACTTTAATATCATTGTATTAACTATGTAACATTGCATTTTGATTTGTTGTATCAAACTAAAGGTTTGTTTCTTGTGTTTTCTATATAAAATGTTTTGAGTATGTTTAAAAACAGAGGGAATTGTTAGATTTTATGAATATAAATCTGAAATTAATTATGTTGTAAATATGCTGAAAGAAAAGGCTTGCTTAAATGCAGAAACAAAGTTTAAGTAAAATGTGATCAGCAGTCATACTAAATGACCATGGCTTGGAAAAGGAATCTGCTGAATGGACATTATTCCCTTACAGACTCAAGGCAGGATGTTATGCAAGAACAAAAATGCAAAATCTGCTTTTAAAGAACAATGACATATTTTTCTGCATGGAAAAACAGGATATGACATAAGAACAGATACAAAGATCCAAATAAAATACAGGATGTTCACACTGTCAGAAAAGCTGATCTCTGACAATGTGTTTTCTCAAAAATATGTTTTTCTTCATAAAAAACAGGATATGCTTATCAGCATTGACATAAGAACATGTGTTTTATACAAAGATCCAAATAGAATACAGGACAATGTGTTTCCTCAAAAATATGTTTTTCTACATGGACATCAGGACACTGTTACAGGATATTCACACTGTCAGAAAAGCTGGTCTCTTACAAGACATTGTTAAACAAGGAAGTTTAGTATTGTTTCTACAGGATAAGCAATTCTCCAAAATATGTTTAAAAAGAGTATATAAAGAGCTGTATAAATCCAGTTGTTTAGGGATATGGTAGGAACACATTTGGTGTTCTGAGGTAAATGTTATATCTCTCACATCATCTGTACTATATGAGAAGTAAAGTTGGAACAGTACTTTTAAGCTGCAACGTTTGTCCAGTTTTATTTATTATAAAAGTTATTGGTTACTGCTCTTAAAGACAAGTGCTGCAAAGTATATTCTCTCATCAGTGTATATTCTGCAAGTTTCTGTATGCAACAGACTGTGAATGCAAATATAATCAGACTTTGAATTTTAGCAAGAATCCAGCCAGCAAGACTGAGTGTCATAAGAACACTGCAGATCCATCACACCAAGCAAGAAGCAAGTAAGAGACATATAATATTTTTTCAAAAGTAATAGTGAGTAAGTATGGATTCTGGTTCCAAAAGAGATCATCTTCTGAAAAGGACTCCTTGGAAGACTTCTCAGCAAAGATGTTAGGAATGCTTGTATCTAGTACCAAAATAAAACATTTGCACTATGCACAAAACCTTTACTGATTTGATTACTATTGCAAAACACTTTGCACTTTTCAGAGTATTTACTGATTCCCTTCCTATGCAAGTTTGTGAAGTTGAAACATAGTAAAAAAATATGCTAATCTAAACCTTATATTTTGACCAAAATAGCAAGAACTGTAAACTCTGTAGTCTGAAACACATGTGACTTGTGAACCTGCTTAGCTTAGGTTGGGTAAAACTACAATGCTAGCTCAGGGAGAAGGTTATTATACAGCAGTGAATGAAATGCTTTTGATATGTCCAGAAGTTCATTCCAGTTATCTTGCCATTAGCCTTTGTATTTAGTAAGGTCTTGGTTAGGGAATAAGAGAGCAGTTTTAATATTATGGTCTTCACTGAATCCATGCTGCTGGTCATTGTATATGATATGTGACCTGTATTGTCACTTTGTTTTGCAACAATCTGGAGAGAGGACATAACAATGAGATTGGTCAGGAGAATAAAAGCCTGGCTTAAAGAAAATATGTTCCATAGCTCTGGTAAAACACCCTAAGTAAGAAAGGTGTGAATGATATGCAGTACAGGTTCAGCTGTAAATTAGAACATAATCTGTTTACTTCTCAAGGTCATATTCATCTTGGAAAAAACAAATACACTTCCTGCAATATAATTATTACAATCTTTACATATAATACAAGATATGGTGCTGTAGTTGCTAAGGCATCTAGCTCACAGCAGGAATATGTGGTTCAGCCCTCTGGTTACTGTCTCTGGAATTGTTATATTCTTCCCATGTCTGCATAGATTTTGCTTGGTCCTATAAAATGTGTTGATATTTTTAGTCTATTAACTGGGTAACATATATATATTAATTCATTTATATTTGTTAACTGGGTAAATGAATTTGTCCTTCTTGGACCATTTTCACCCATGACCTGAGCCAGAAGGCAAGGCTAATGTCTGCCAGGCAACATTTCATACACTCACACACACACACACACACACACACACACACGCACGCACGCACGCACGCACACACACACACACACACACACACACACACACACACACACACACACACACACACACACACACACACACACACACACACACACACAGGCACACAAATATTAATTACAGATGGCTTAATGGAGCTGTATGATGCAGTTATTATAATTGTAATGTAATGGACTACCTCACAAGCTCAGTTCTCCGCTTGCAACTGCTTACCTCTACATATTCAGCATAGATACTCATATTTGTTAAGGTCATCTTAGCAAAATCGATAACCACTTCCATTTGGTCTATCTGTGTACCACCAAACTTTCCAAATGAGTGAACAGAAGTGTCTATTGATGTTAAATATAAGCTAATATTTATGAATAACTTCTCATGCTATAAGCTGGGCAGAGTTATATGCACGAGATCTGAATTACACATTTCTTCAGTAATGCCTTTATATCAGTCCTTAACAGTGAGGCACATGTCTCTTACCAATGAAGGGGAAAGTACTACTCTGGTAACAGAAGAGATTAGGGATGTACTGAAGAAATTTGATTGTTCTGGAAAAAAATAATACAAGGAATAAAGCAATGGATCACCAAACCTTAGATGTGAAAAAAAGCGAAAACTTTTTTTTTCTAAAACCACAGAATGCTCAATGCAAACAGTGCCGGTGCTAGGTTATTTTGTGCCCTAGGCAAAACTTATTAGTGCACCGCTTGTTTTACAACCAAGCACTGCCCCCATTTCAACTGTCGACCCAAACAATCTGCTTTGAGCCTACAATGTTTAAAATAACAAAAATAAAAGGCCACGGTTACATTACTGTATTTCTTTCACATCACATAGCCAAGAAATTGCATGTGATCTTACTTCAGTTCACCCATACACACTGTACTCATGCAAGAATACAGCTTGTTTCAACAACAACACATTGACATACAGTCCTATTTATCTTGACCACCCCAACAAAATGATATTAGGTTAGAAAAACATGTCCTCCTTAAATGGTTCCCTAGAACACACTTCAGACCTAGTATCTCTTTGACTCCAGCCAGGATATTAAATTAAAAAATCGATAATAATGATAATAATAATAATAATAATAATAATAATAATAATAATAATAATAAAGAAAGTTATCATCAACCCCAAAACACACAGACCACTAGCATCTGGTTGACCATGCGGTGTATTACATAAAGAAAAAAAAATTCAACATATGTGTGGAAAGAAAGGTTGCAACATAATAGAAACATTTTTAAACAACATTCAGTATATACACGAACAGGTATGAAATAACACATTAAGAATTACTCGTAAACTTGCTAATTATTTTACACTTATAATAAAGTACTGACAGAAAAGTATTGTAATTCTAGCTTTGCAGAACTGTAATAGTAAGCAGCCGGGCCATTTGTTTCATTCACACAGACGCAATCTTCACTTACAACCCCAACCACAGTATATGACTTGATCTTGCGAGGTTAAAAATGAAAACAAAAACAGCAACAAAAAAGACGATGCTGTCATTAATTAAGTATACTTTTTTCACACAAACAGTACTTAAGAGTTCAGAGCTTGTGGTCGATCTTACTTCACTAAAATGCACATTACTCTTGTAAAGTAATATAGAACTGCAGTCATTCTATTTGTACATAGGCATTACCCCCGTTCCAACTGCCTACCCAGAGAATATGCTTTGAGCCTACAATGTTTAAAATAATGAAAATAAAAGGCCATGGTTACATTATTATATTTCTTTCACATCACATAGCTAAGAACTTGCATGTGATCTTACTTCAGTTCACCCATAGACACTATACTCATGCAAGAGTACAGCTTGTTTCAACAACAACACATTGACAAACAGTCCTATTTATCTTGACTACCCCTACAAAATGATATTAGGTTAGAAAAACATGTACTCCTTAAACGGCTCCCTAGAACACACTTGAGACCTAGCATCTCTTTGACTCCTGCCAGGATATTAAATAAAAAAAAAAGATATATATATATATATATATATATCATAACAATAATAATAATGGCAAAGGCAGTCATCAACAGCTCCCAAAGCACACAGATGACTAATATTTGGTTGACCATGCCAGACAGTGTATTACAGTATTAAAAAAAAACACAACAGTCCCCCCAAAAAAAGGCATCACCAGTATCTGGTCAACCTTGCCAGCATAGTATCTTCTTCTTCTTTTGGCTTTTTCCCAGTTAGGGGTCACCACAGCAGATCATCTGTCTGCTCATGATTGGCAGTGGAGTTTTACAGTGTCAAGTTGCCAGCACAGCACCCAACCTTCCACAGAAGGCACCCACATGCATACACTCACACCTAGGGCCAATTTAGAGTGTCTAATCTACCTACTGCATTTCTTTGGAAGGTGGGAGGAAACTGGAGTACCTAGAGAAAACCCACACAACCACAAGGAGGACATTTAGACTCCACACAGAAGGCACCCCAGCCAAGAATCGAACCTCAGAACATCTTGCTGTGAGGCAACAACACTAACCGCTGCACCACCATGGCCACCCTTTGCCAGCATAGTATAAAAAAAGAAAATCAGCAGCCCCCCCCCCAAACACACAGACCACTAGTATGTGGTTGACTATGCCAGTGTATTACAAAAAAAAATCAATAGTCCCCAAAACACATTGCATGCCTAGTATCTGGTCAACCCTGCCAGGATAGTTTTTAAAAAAAAAGAAAGTCATCAACAGCCCCCAAAACACACACACTACCTAACCTTACCTACTACTAGTATCTGGTTGACCATGCCAGGAGTGTTAGAAAATCACAAACTGCCCCCAAAACAGCCAGCCTACTGCAGATTTCGTCTTCTACTATGATCTGGATGTAAGAAACAAAGAACAAATATGTAACCAGTCCACCTTTTCATTTTAAACAGTATCTGGTCAATCCTGCCAAAAATAATAAATAAATTATCATAAAACAAACAAACAAAACATAAATTATCTAGTTGACGCTGCCAGGAAAAAAAAATTACAGAAAATATCTGCCCTGTCAGGAAAAAAAAATGCAATGTGTAGCATCTGGTTGGCCCTGCCAGGAAAAAAAATGCAATATGTATATCTGGTTGGCTCTGCTGAAAAAAAAAAAAAAACAGTCAGACGAATCCATTATTTTTGTTTCACACTTACCTCTGTTGTTACTGTGGTCTGTGGATTAGTTTTCAATTAGCAGTAATAAAATTCACGCACTCCTCGCCTCAGAAGAAGACTCCATTGTCGCTCTCTCACTCTCGCTCATTGCTTTACCCAATGCAAAGAGCGGGAAGAGAACACAAGAACAATAGGATTAATCAGCAGCCACATCACGTACGAGTTCTGTGAATACTCACTACAAGCCACCTGGCTGTGCCCCTCATGATCTGTGCCCTAGGCGAATACCTAATTCACCTTAATAGTGGTGCTGGCCCTGAATGCAAAGCAAAATGCTACTTTTGTTCTGAACAAAATTAGTCATCAAAACCATTATAGTTGAATTGCCTTCTTTGAGGTTGCCTTGAAATTCTGTGGTGACTGCCAACACTGTTACTTCATCTATCTACATTACTAATGTAAATCCTATAATTGGATATGTCCTAATAGTTTCACAATTTCTCAGTCTTAGCCCTGTGCCATTTGGCTATTTCTGTAAAGAGCTCAAGGAAAATTAGGCTACCATCTTTGCTACTTTGTAACTATCTAAAACAGCTGCAGTTGTTACAGAAAACCTACTTCATATTTCTTTCTTTATATTTCTTTTGCAGAAAATATTTCAAGCTTGCAGAAACTAAAACACTGCTGGGGATTCATTGCTAGATGAAGAAAGTAAGCCTATATTTATTGTATGTGATAGAGCTGCTTTCTGTTTTACTTCCCCCATTTTGTGTTCTGTTTTAAGAAATCTGCTTGGCCTGATGTTTTTGTTCTGTGTGGGAGATCGACACTTAAACTGTCTAGGCTGCACATTTCACATGTTCTTTCATTGGTTAATTGTCACTTCAGTGATACTTAAATGCACAGTGAATTTATGGCCCTTTGCCTTTTACTGAAAAAAAAATTACAAACTTGCAGAAACTAAGCACTGCTAGGGATTCCCTGCTGGGTGATGAAAGTAAACATATATTTTTGTCTGTGATCGAGCTGCTTTCTGTTTTACCTCCTCCATTTTGTTTACTGTTTTAAGAACTCTCCTTGGCCTGGTGTTTTTGTTCTATGTGGGAGAAAGACCTTTAAATTAAAACATTCCCTGCTGGGTGATGAAAGTAAACATATATTTTTTGTCTGTGATCGAACTGCTTTCTGCTTTACCTCCTCCGTTTCATTTGCTGTTTTAAGAAATCTCCTTGGCCTGGTGTTTTTGTTCTATGTGGGAGAAAGACATTTAAATTAAAACATCCTACTATATCAGTGTTAGCTACAGGTCCCCCACCATGAACCAAGAGAAACACACTGACTACCTCGACTTGCAAGAATCACTGCCTATACAGCCACTTTGGTCATGGAAATTTCAACTATCCTTACATGAGCAGAAATATGATCACTCTGAGGTTTCTGGACTTTGTTAATTCAAATGCTCTTTAACAACTACTCTGCATTCCTACAAGGGGCTCAAATGTCCAGGACCTGGTACTCAC
The DNA here is from genome assembly GCF_019279795.1 of Protopterus annectens. Lineage (NCBI taxonomy): Eukaryota > Metazoa > Chordata > Ceratodontiformes > Protopteridae > Protopterus > Protopterus annectens. The sequence goes on along the minus strand of NC_056731.1, from coordinate 1,562,650,499 downwards.
CAACATGGGGGGTTCACTGTACTACCCCTTGTGTGTTGCCCTCTCTGGTGAGGTCAGACCATAAAACTGTCTCGTTTAAAATAAGGATCAGACTGGACACCCCCATTGGAGCAAATAAACTGAAAAATTTCTCCAAAAGCAAACTTTAGCATACTATGTGAGGATATAAAAAGTTTCAAAACCCCTGCTAACACAACCAACAATGACTCCTATGCAGAGGAGTACACAAATGCCTTGTAGAGACATTTAAACAACTGTATAGATTCAGCTGTACCTGTCAGGATCAAAACCAGGTCCTCCCAAAGAAGCAGACCACCCTGGTGAACTGCAAGTATAAATAGGTTATATAACAAAAGGATGAAACTGTTATCCAAGAATAAGAGGAAACTTACTTACCAGTGGAAGAATACCCTCTACAGCTTCAACAAGTAAATCAGATATCTTGTAAACTCCTCTAAAGCCAGTTAGGAGGCTGAATTAGCATCTCTAGCTAAAGACAACCATAAGGCTTTCTTTAGCTATGTCTGACATCTAAAAGGGAATGCACAGCTGTGTGCCGAACTGATTGTGGTACTACTCACACTAAACCTGAAGAAAATACCAACCTAAAGGCAGAAAAAATTCAGTCACCTGTCCCCACCAGACACACCCCAAAGCATCCTGTCACCAGTCCACTACCCAGTATCTCCAAAAAGCAGGTCATATCCACCCTCTCTAAGGCCAAAACAAAGCCTCCATGGGACCAGATAACACTCCAGGCTGCTTACTAAACAACCTAAACAAGACCTAGTGGAACTGCTTGGCACTGTCTTCAACCATAGCCTGAGCACTGGATTTGTTCCAGCAGAATGGAGAATGGCAACAGTAATCCCCTTACACAAAGGGTGTCCATCAAGTGACCCTGATCACAGGATCACAGATCCATAAGCCTAACCAGCTTTTTCTGCAAGGCCATGGAAAGAATTATCATGGACCTTATCAACAAGGACATAGGTGACCTCCAGACTCTTGACACAACCCAGTTTGGCTTCGTTAAGGGGAGCTCTTGCTTATTAATCCTGGTGGACTTCTTCAAGGATGTCACCAAAGACCTGAATGAGGGCAAAGCAGGATATATCTCCTATCTTGACTTAGCCAAGATTTTTGACACAATCCTCCACTCGGGTATCACTGAGAAACTCTCCAAGTTAGGGATTAACCCATATGTCACTAGAAGAGTATTAAATTGGTTCACTGACAACGCATCCTGTCAAAGTCAGGGATTCCATCTCCATCAGTATATCAGTTACCAGTGGTGTACCACATGGATTTGTACTGGGCCCTCTAATATTTGGAATATACTTCTTGGACATGCAGGCAAAAGCAGATGGCCTGTGGCTTACCAAGTTCGCAGAAGACTGCAAACTAGGTGCAATAATTGAGTCTCTCAATGATGTTAACGTATTATAAAAGGGGCTAACACAGACTAATGATTGGTGCCAGAGTCACGGTCTAAAACTAAATGCAAAAAAGTGTGTCTTTATCACCTTTGGCAAAGAAGTGGCCCCTGCAAATTACATTATAGATAGAATCCACCCCCCCCCCCCAAGCTCAAAGACATCTGTGAGAGATTTGGGAATACAGGTTGACAGCAATTTAAACTTTGATCACCATGCCTCCATAGTGGTAAGGAAAGTCTTCTACTTTGCGCATCTCATAAATAAGGGCATCACTTCCAGGACTAAGGATGTTATAACTTCTCTATATTCGACCCTCATCAGACCACTAATTGAGTACAATGCTCCAGTTTGCATGTACCTCACCAGACACCAGCAACAACTGGAGAGAGAACAGAGGTTTCTAACTAAGAAAATTAAGGGCCTCCAAAACATGATCTACATGGAAAGACCAAAGGCCCTGTTTCTGTACTCTGTATCCTACAGGCTGCTGAGAGACGAACTGTACCTGGCATAATGAGATAATAATCCTCAATGACTCTATGGGCAACTATGACAACTGAATGGGAGACCACAAATTCACCCCGGGGGGTGGCAACTATGTCCCTCATGGATGGGGCCAGTCTGTACTAATCATTGATTTGCTCTGCTAACAATGACCATCTAACCATGGTCAACTAGGGAACAAGGGTATTATATGGCTAGGCTTGTTAAGGCCCTAGGGCCATTCGCCTAGTAACCTCCTATGAACCTATGAACTTGATCTAGGAATTATAGGTACCTAACCTCTGCAATACCATCACTATTTTTCTTCACGATAATAATGACCCAGTGTGTAACCTTAACAATTTTCAGTCAGTCTTTTCTCCTTGTCTAACAACTAGAAAAGTACAATCACAGGAAAGTGCTACAACTACTAGCAGATCATAATGTTTGCGCCTTGTCCTTTTATGGCTTTCAGATAGGAAAAGGAATGGAAGCATTGTTACTTTCTCTTAAGAAATTAATGAGTCATGTTTAATTCATGTAAATTAGTCAAATAATTGTTCTTAGATCTGTAAATGGTTTTCAGCAACATTATCATGATATCCTTCGAAAAGCACCCCATTTGGTATATCTAAACACATGTTACACTGTCTCTTTAGTTACTCAGCTCTAGACATTATACTGTCAGGTGGGCTACCACAAGTTCAAAGCACAACCCTTTTATTGGGAGTCCTTAAATGATAATTTCTTAGTCTTGTAGTGCTTGCTATCTTTGTAAATGAAACAATCACATCCTGCAATCTTCTAGCCTCATAGGATCAGATTCTGAACATTTTTCTGCATAGTGTTAAGCAAATTTGAGTTATGAGTGGCCATGCCCAGGGTGGGTGCGATTCAGTCGAAACAGCTGTATGATGTGGCTAGGCCAAATAATTTATGGTGGGCATGTTATATGGTAATGGCTGTATAATGAAGTGTTGCACATGATAATGAGGTAAAACAAGATGGTGGAGCAATTCAGAAATGTCTAAATGTCTCACAGCAGTGCTTGCTTTAGATTTGAATTTGACTATACACCCCTGTTTAGAGTACATCACACAAATATGGTTATGACTGCCATTTCCACTGTAAATGTGTATCTGCAGGAGGCTCTTATTACAGAGACTTTGCCTGAAGGTGCATGACATTGCCTCTAGAAGCACAGGGTCATCTGAGGTTTAAGATTTTGTGCCCTTCACAACACCAGCTTAATGCACTGGTACCATGTAGACATAAGCACCATGCAACAAATCATGCAAATGTATTAGCCTCACCTGCAGCCCCATGGAAAATGTGGAGTATCTATCTCAATGGATAGCAAGATGTGTGTGGCTTTAAGTGTATTAGCTACAGGGACTATTCAATGACCTACTGTGGACAAAGTGAGGGTATCTCTGGCCTCTGCCTTAAGAACACTCCATCAATTCCTCAATACCATGATTTAACATGTGGGGGAGCATATGTAATTTCAACGTGCTCCAGAGGAAAGAGCGAATGCCATGCAGGAGTTGTATGATATAGCCTGTTTCCATGAGGTTTTGGGGACCATAGACTGCACCCACATTGGCCCACCTGGTGAACTGCCAAGGAGGTATGTGAACTGCAAAACGTATCACTCCACATGCCAAGTGGTGTGTAATGCACAGGGTATCATCTGCAATGTGTATGCAGATAATTTGAGCAGTTTTCATGATTCCCACATATGGCACACAATACGACCTGTACCAGCAGTTTGCAAGGGGTGAATTCCCACAGTAGCATCTTATTGGTTATGCTATATATATCCTGAAAACTTGGCTCATTGAAAAATCAAATTGACCAAGGGTACATCTGTGTACTATCACAAACCAGAAACATTAGAGAGCATGTATTTTGGCTGCTGAAGGCATGCATTCATTGTCTGGATTCATCCTGTGGTGCCCTGCAGTGTGACTCCGCCATGTGTGCCAGAATACTGACTGTGTGTGTGGTGTTACACAGCCTTATAGTTAGGAAACAGTTACAGCAGGGTGGCCTCTTGCAGCACCAGCAGTTCCCAGCAGCAGAACCAGTGGAACCTGAGAAATATGAGTTAGAGGAGGAGCCAGTAGGAAGGAATGATCATGGCAGATGGAAGCAGGCACTGTATGCCACAGCACTAGCAAAGATGTAGTGGATTGCACACAGCTTTACAACATAGCTACTCCACAGTAAAATAATGCATGTAAAAACAGTAGAGTGTACTTACCCATGCATAGGCTGGCCACACTGTGTGCATTAGACATTGACAACCCAAGACAGTTCTCATCATTTGCACAGGTGGATAAGAGATTACAGGGGTGCATATCTATCACAGGGAAGTGTGTGAACTTTGAGATGTAGCAAAAGAAAAAGCAGTTTTATGGGAAGTGTGAGAACCAGTATGGGGGGGCGGGGTAATGTTGAGAAGTCCAGGGAGAGTGGATGTGTGGGATGTGGTGAAGGTTGTGATGGCATGTGTGTGTCTGCAGTGACATGTAGTCTTAATTTTATAGGTGTATATTAGGCTAATGATCATTGGGACCCTTATAAGCCTAGCCATGCAACCCAAATGTATCATATCAGTTATTGTGCCTTAGAGGTTATTTTAAGGGGTGTATATTAGTTAGGGAATTAATTAATGGCTGCCTCTGTGCATCAAAGACATAGGTTCATACTAGGGGTCAATTTCTGATTTCCTATCCACTGTTTCAGGTTATGTTTTAATAGGGTTAGGGAAGGGCTCTGCTTCACATGGATAGGAAGCCTATTCCAGAGAATGAGGATTCTCTGAGATACATAATTACCCCTCCAGCATGTCCTATTTAAGTCACAAGCAAAGTTTAGATCCTTAGATCTAGTAGGTTTGGTGCTGTTCATTTTGCAGATATGTAAAAGGTCTATCAGACAGGGATCTAAGGATGCCTTGTACACCAGACATAAACTGCTTATCAGCAGTCTGTGGGAAACAGAGTATAGAGATAGGGCTTTGAGGTGATCTGCATAGGACATTGTGTTTATGTCCTGTATTCTTTTTGTGAGGAACCTTGCAGTTGTTGCATGTCCCTGGTCAGGTATACAGTGCAAGGGAGGTTATACTTAATGATGGGTCTGATGAGGGCTGAGTACAGTGGCATGACAACATCCCCTGGACCCAGGTGCCATACCCTTACTTATAAGTTGAGTGACTTAAATTGATTTATTTACTACATTAGACACATGTCAGTCAAAACCCAGGTTAGTATATACATGAGTCCCCAAATCCCTGACTGGTGTGTTTACTTGTAGGGGTGTTTAATCAATGAAGTAGTTTCCCTGGATGGTCAACTTCTCAAAAGGTACTGTTATGCATTTCTTAGCATTGTATTTTAAGTTGTGGCTTTGATATTAGTCATTTAGCTGTGTTAGACCTTTCTGTAAGATCTTAGTATCTTGGGGAGGTTTCTATGATCATCCTATCTTGAAATCATTTGCAAATTTGGTAAGCCAGAAGCCCTTGACATTGGCCTTAACATCTGAAAAATAGATGGACCCTGCACAGAGCTCTAGGGGACTCCACTGGTGACTAGCCGCTTTGTGGAGGTGGAGTCTTCAATCCTAACTTCCTGGCTCCTGTCTGTGAGCCAGCTGGATATCCAATGAGTTACATAAGGGTTTATGCCTAATTCCATGAGTTTGTTTACAATGCTTGAGTGGTATACTATATCAAATGCATTAACCAGGTGAAGGTAGGCAGTATGCACCATTTTGCCTTCATTCATTGCCTTGGTGACCTTCTGAAAGAAGTCAGCCAGGTTAAGTAGGCATGTCTTGCCTTTGACGAAACCAGACTGGGTTGGGTCCAGTGCCTGAAGTTTCCTGTCATTAGTAATCATTTTTATGATAGTTCTTTCCACAGTTTTGCATATGAGACTAGTAAGACTAGTAAGACTAATGGGTTGTAGTCCTCTGGATCTGTTGATGGTCTGCCCTTGTGCAGAGGTATGACCGTTGTAGTCTTCCATTTATATGGCATGAAGTCTGTGCTGTGGTTGAATAGTGATTCCAGTGGCCTTGACAGGTCATATTTCAGGATGCTTAGGAGGTATTCTGGGACATTATTGGGGCTAATTGAAGCTGCATTCTTGACCTTAGACAGCATATCTAAGACCTGCTCCCTATTGATCATTGGAGGGGTTATGTTAGATGTAATTTTCTGGGAAGTAGCTGGGGCTGCGAGTAAAGTTGGAGCTGAATTTGTCAACTAGAAGATTTTTCTATATATCTTAGTTCAATAAATGTGGTTTCATTTAGCAACAATTAAGCACACTACTGGGTGCTGTCTTTGAGGTTTTGGACATAGCTAAAGAAGGTCTTATGGTTGTCCTTGGTCTCAAATGCTACCTCTACCTCAAAATTTGCTTTGTTGGACTTAATTAGTCCCCTAAGTTGTCTATTCAGTTTGATGAGAGAGTTATCTCTTTTGGTGTTACACTTCCAAATTTCAGCTATGACTTTTTTCTTTTGTTGTACAACCTGTTAAATTTTAGATTCCATTAGGGTGTTTTTTTTTTAGTTAATTTTGGGATTACTTCTGGTAGACACAGCAGCCTCTATGTAGTCATTGACATGGTTGTACAGAGCTTCTGAGAATAATTCCATAGGTTGCTGTGTTATCTGGGTTTGGAGGGGCTTGAAAATTTCACAGGTTATCGTTTATTAAAAGGTAATTTGCCTTGTAGCAGTTTGTAACTGTTATAGGGTTTGTTGGGGTCATACCTCTCAAATGGCTAGATTTTTTGCAGAATGGCCTTATTTTTGCTCATATTTTTGGCATGTTCCTCATAAAATTTGTGGTTTTCGGGAAAGTCATTGAGGATTGAAGTCAGTAAATAATGACAGATAATGATAGACATTTGAGTTTCAGACTTCATATCCTAGAACATACATGCCAACACAAAATCTGTTATTCTAGCAACTTTCTAAGTTTATAAGAGTAATATTTAAAACCCAGCCCTATTTTTGGGCCTTTGACCCCCCCCCCTTTATATTTGGCTTTGTCCAGATTTCTTGTGCAGAGACTTTGAGAGGTATGGCTGTGGTTACAGAATTGATTCTTATTTCAAAGAAGACTGTTTTGTGGTCTGACCTTACCAGTGAGGATATGACACTTGGGGACGGGGTTCAGCATTCTCCCATATTCATGAGAACCAGGTCCAATATGGTTGTATCTCTATTAGGTGTATGCACTAACTGGTCAGGGTGTTTGTATTTAGAAAGTCTAGGAATCTGTGCACCTGCAGATTTGGGCTATATAGGATTCCCAGTTTATTGAGGGATGAATGCAGTATCTGGATGAATAGTGAGTGTCTCTAGCAGTTGCTGGTCTAAATGTGTGACAGGCACTGAAGCTTTGCACTGCCAAGGTATTCTCTCCTGCGTTAATCATGTCTCAGTAACTCCACGGATGTCTGCATTATCCAAGGTAAGGAGAGCTTGACAGGAGTGATGCTTCTTGTGTAGACTCCTGACATTGAGCAGTAACACTTTTAGATTTCCTTGAGTAGATTTTGCCATGTTGGAAGGTTTGTCAGTTTGGCATTGCCTAAACAAATGCTGTATGGGGAAGGACAATGTTTAAGCCTCTATCTAAAAGCCTAGAGGGGACAGGTGCAAAGCAACATGGCTTGTTAACCATGTCCTCCCACTCTGACAAATATTGCATCCCACTAGATCAACACCAAAATTATTGGTCAGTGATCTTGTATTCATATTATGGCATCATCCTTGCTGAAGGTTGAATGCTGCTAAAGGCCAACCTGTGACACACAGTCTTTGAACTCCATAACATCTCTCTTCATATAGTCTAGGAAGGTATGCCTCAGGTCATTTACACCTACATGGACCATGACTGAATAATACTGGTACCTGTGGTGCAATCAGTTGACTGCATGTGTGACTTGGGAAATTCTGGCTCTTAACAGGATACTGACCATTATTTTCTTTTTGTCCAGCCTTTTGAGTGGGGTATTTGTATTGCATACAATAAAGTCCTCTGTGACTAGTGTCCTGGTCAATATACTGTCTCACCTTATGGGCTTGGAAGTTGAGGCTCTACTGGATGTGGCTTTATGCGCAGTGTTAAGTGTTGTTTGTGTTGAGTGCTTTTGGCTTTGCTGATGATAATTTTTACAGGTGGAATGTCTGGAAGCTCTTTGAGATTTGGGAAACAGGGCACAAAGTATTGGGGAGGTGCAATCAGCTGATCCCAATTGCTCTTTAATGCATACCAGCTTTTAAAAGTTGATATTGCATTTGCGGTCCAACCTGAGTGTTGGAACACTCCCTTTGTGGTCTTAACTGTAGCAGGCAGATTGCTGCAGTTGAAAGCACGTTTTTTTAATTAAAACCTGAGAGCTGTAGAGCTTTGTGTGTGGCATAAACTGTAGCAACAGCAGTTTACTAAAGTTTAAAAGAAAAAAAATATTACTTTCTTTCTTTTTTAACAAAAATGAGGGGAAAGAGGGTTGAGGACAGTGCATAGAGATACAATGATTGGCTCCTGTCTAGGTACCTGCTCACAGACCTTTTTTTTTTTTTTTGCTCTTGCTGTGGGGATGTGAATTGAGTAATGTCTACAGGAAGCCATATGGCATTCCTGCAACTTTGTAGAAGCACTTTTTTTATCTTGCTGAGGAGAGTGAGGCACTAATTCATTGGACTTTTTCACAAGGCTCTGTTTGAGCCAGCTATACTTCTTTTAGGAAGATTACATTTAAGTGCCTCAGCATAAGTAAGTCTATGTGTGGGTGAGCACTATGTGTGGTGAGTGTAGTGTGCATGTGCTTCTGACAACCAGATTGTTATTCTAAGTGTTTGTATATGAGAGTTTTGCCTCCAGAAACATTGTATATATACATCTGTCCAATACTAAATTTGTTTTTTTGATAATTAAATGGTTGTCAGTGAACATTAGTCTATTGTTACATTGTCTCAACATACCTATATTCACCAAACTGGCTGCAGAAAAATTGGTAAAGTACATATCCATGATATCAGGTCCTTTACTGGGTGAGCTACAAGACTGCAGTGCATGAAAGGTTAATAGTGGACTGCCTATGGGTGTTTTTGGAGCTAGTGACTAGACTAGGCTATATGATTCTAAATTTTATTTTATTTTATTTTATTTTATTTTACATTTGTTTACCGGGCTAGTCCAACTGGATATATTTCCATTTTCAGCAGGGGGAAAAGAGAAAAGCTCCACATAGTACAACAAGCAACAAATAAAAATAATAAAAAAGAATACAGTGCAAGGGTCAGTGCTCCTCAACATGCAAATTAGCTGCTCTGTGCGACTCAGCTCACAAAGTAGTTGCTTTATACTCACTGAGTTACTGGTAGAGTTTCAGATGTGGTTTTAGAGAGAAATTTGTTGTCTACATCTATATAGGGCACTACTAACCACTGCTGCAAGAGGGGCAGTGGCAAGCAAATTTATATAGGCACTTAAAACACATGAAACTGGCTTCTAAGCCCCTTGGCCAATAAAATTACTGCATTTACAACTTTCTTAAATGTTTAAGTAATTCCCCACTCAGACCAGATCACCACTTTCTGCCACTAAATGGACTATCTAAGTTCACTTAATGTAAAGACACAAAAAAGATTGCTTGAGAGTATAATGCTACCACAATACAACTCAAATAAATTACTTGGACAATGTGATTTCAAGTATTAGGGAAATTTAAAATAATTTAAAGTGCAAAATCAACAAATAAAGCGCAAAGTAAAGCAGCAGCACTCTAAAACAATTAACTGAAGGGCAAAAATAATAAAATAAATTTATTATCTGCCAAGGATGGATTAGGATTAATAATTCAGGGCTCTCTGAGTGTGTCAAGGGCACCATGCTGATGGGAGCACTGCAAAAATGAGCAGGAGACAATTTGTAGTAAAGGAGGTTTATTCAAGAGCAAAACAATTAGTGTGAAAAGTACTTAAGTAGCTTATACAACAGACAATAGCAATGAGAGAGGACTGGGATGGACTTTGTAAGTCAGAATACCATAAGGAGTGGAAGCCAGAGAGAGACAGCCTTTTAAAATCACAACAGGAAAAGGGTGAGAGGGTTGGGGAAAAATTCAAAGTTGTAAGAAGCAGACTAGCTAGAGGGAGATGCAATCAAATAAAGTGAGTATTGGAGCTCTAGTGCTCTGACTCTGAACTGTAGGCCAATGACCCCAGGTAGGTTAGAATTTCAGAAACTTTAGTTTAATGTCTCAGTAGGGGTTGGGGCAGACACAAAGAACAGGGGAATAGAAAGACACTGGAATGCTACTTTAAACAGGTAAGTAATAAGCAGAATATAAGACTCTAGCAGCAAAACTGGAATACAAACAACCGTAAAAACACTGAAACTTGAATCCTGGAGCAGAAGTTGCAAAACTGGCACTAGTGCAATTTTACTACCTGTAACACTGTTTATGGAAAAATGTGTAATAAATGATTAGATGAAGCTCAAATCTTGCAATAATTAATGGTTCTACAATAACTGTGAAAGACACTATAAGACTAAGGCCCCAGACAAGGTTCAAAATACAAACAGCTATCTTTTACAAGTAATTCTAGTTATGAAAACAGAAGTGCAGTATAATGTATAAAATATGGCAAGATCTTGCAATACTTCTCAATGTTCTCACAACTAGGGTTACCACCTGTCCCACTTTGCGAGGGACAGTCCCTCTTTGGGCAGTTGTGTCCTGACAAAAAATATTAAAAATGGCAAATATCCTGAGATTGTAGGACATAATTATGTCCCATATTTTATGTAATAGTTGCATAAAATAGTTATTTCTGTATCTAAAATACCTAAATGTTACAAGAAACAGAATAAGCAAGTAGACTGCTACAAGAATAAGCTTTTATTTAGGCAAAAAAGTAAAGTTCTATCCTTTGTACTGACCGTGGGTATGTGTCGGCCTGTAAAATCTGATGTGTGTCCCGAAAATGTCCCACTTTGGTCATTTGAAAAGGTGGCAACCCTATTCACAACTGCAAATAAAGCTACAAGACTAAGGTCCCAGAACCAACTAACTAGGAACAGTCACTGAATCCCCAAATGACTTAGTCATCCTGCAGGAAAGTTTGTCTCAGATAAATAACTGGTATCAAAATCATGGTCTGAAACAAAATTAAAAAATGCCTTACTGTATCCTTTTTGGAGGTTATCTACTCCAGGGAGTTAACACATTGACAATACTTCCCTAAGAGTTGACCCAGTTATTTGGGATATGGGAACTTATGTGAATAGTGACCGAACTTTTGACCAACATGTGTCTATTATTGTAAAGAAATCCTTCTATATTGCAGAGCTTTATAAACAAAAGGATTGTGCCTAGATCTTGGTTTGTCATTGTCCTCCTTTACTCAGAATTCATTAGGCCAATCATTGAATATAATGCCCCTTTGGCATGTATCTGGCCAGAAACAAGCAGCACTGGAACAATCACATTGATACCTTACTAAAAGGATACAAGGGTTAAACAACATGTCCTGCATGGACTAACACAAAGCCCTGTCACGATATTCAGTGTCTTACAGACTGTTAAGAGGTGACCTGTGGTCTGGCAAATAAGGCATCCAGTGATGCATAACTGATGGATTTTACTGCACATCACCAAGTCAAATGTCATCAGAAATACTCAGTCTAGGGATATAAACCTCTTCTGCAACATCAACAGAAGTGTTTGGGGGGAGAGGTATATTTCACATTTGATACCACTGCTGTAGAACTGACTTCCCATCCAAATTAAAAAAAAGCTCATCCCTGTCCATTTTCAGAGGATTTACCCCATGAC